>NC_084557.2:11588191-11600691 GCF_033978685.3 Nerophis lumbriciformis | reverse complement strand
ATTTTCCGCACCATAAGGCGCCCTGGGTTATAAGCCGCGCCTTCAATGAACGGCATATTTCAAAACTTTGTCCACCTATAAGCCGCCCCGTGTTGTAAGCCGCATCTAACTGCGCTAAAGGAATGTCAAAAAAACAGTCAAATAGGTCAGTCAAACTTTAATAATATATTAAAACCAGCGTGATGTGGGCGCGCATGGAATCGTATATCAACATGGACGAAGCTGCGTGAAAAAAGCCACCCGGCCTCTTCGCGTAAACTTAAACTTACCTTAACCACTCGCTCATCTTTTCTTCATCCATCCCTTCGAGTTAGCTTTTATGATGACGCCGGCTGGAAAGGTCTCTTTTGGCAAGGTCTTCCTTTTGAATATCACCATGGGTGGAAGTTTCTGGCCATTAGCATGGCAAGCTAGAACCACAGTGAAGGATGACTTCTCATTCCCTGTGGTGCGAATATTCACCGTACGTGCTCCCGTTGTATCCACAGTGCGGTTCACAGGAATATCAGTTGCTGTGAAATAGTAATCCGTGTGCGGATGGAGAGATTGCGTCTTTTCATGAACCGGATCCCTGTCCCTTAGTAGGAGCCATTTTGTGGTCTTTACAGATGTAAACACACAAAGGAAATGAAACGTACGGTAATATCCGCGCGCTTTTTCTTCTTCTACGCGGGCGGGTGGTTGCTTACAGTAGAAGAAGCAGCGCTTCCTGTTCTATGGGGGCGGGTGCTTACCTTGGCGGTTGCTTGCGTAGAAGAAGAAGCGCTTCCTGTTCTACCGGGAAAAAAGATGGCGGCTGTTTACCGTAGTTACGAGACCGAAACTTTATGAAAATGAATCTTAACCCTAACCCATATATAAAGCGCACCGGGTTATAAGGCGCACTGTCAGCTTTTGAGAAAATTTGTGGTTTTTAGGTGCGCCTTATAGTGCGGAAAATACGGTAGTTGAAGACTTACGGTCATTAGAAAACATCACTGCACATCATAATGGCAGCTACACTTTCCATCTTAAAGATCTAAACAAATTATTTGGTAATGTCCGGCGGGCCAGATTGAAAAGCTCACCGGGCCGCATGTGGCCTTAATTTGCCCAGGTTTTGGTCTAATCGCAGGGGTGTCAAACTCATTTTAGATCAAGGGGGCCACATGGAGAAAAATCGACTCCCAAGTGGGCCGGACTGGTAAAAATCACGGCACGATAACTTAAAAATAAAGACAACTTCAGATTGTTTTCTTTTTGTTTAAAAACAGAACAAGCACATTGTGAAATTGTACAAAGAGGTTCCGCTACGGACGCTGCGGAACCTCTTTGTACAATTTCAGGTTCTGTAATATACATATGTGTAATGTATGTTATGAGTTTTTGTTCAAATAAAGCCAACAATATCATGAAAATATGGGAAACGCATTGAATGAGAAGGTGTGTCCAAACGTTTGGTCTTTACTGCACACTTGTGTTAAAATGTAATAAGCAGTTATTCTTCTGTTGTTTGGATACTTAACTTAACTTAACTTAACTGTAACAGCTTCTTCCCTCAGGCCGTAAGACACTTGAACGCATCATAATAAGCCCCTCAATTCCCCCAAAACGGATTAACTCGCTGGAATATTAAAGTTAAAGTACCAATGATTGTCACACACACACTAGGTGTGGCGAAATTATTCTCTATATAAAGACAATATAACATACATCCATAAATGTGGATGCATATGCAAAAGTGCAATATATTTATCTGTACAGTAATCTATTTATTTATCCTGCACTACCACGAGCTAATGCAACAAAATGTTGTTCTTATCTGTACTGTAAAGTTCTAAATCATAATGTTGTTTTTTTTGTGTACAATTAGCTGTCGCGGTTAATAGTATATATACTTTATTTGTCGTTATTTATATTTTCTGAATAAATGATGTGATGATGTTCATCAGTCAACTCATTGGTGTCCATTTTCAATCTCTCAAGATAAAAAAAATAATATCAAAATCAAATTACAGGATGTTATTTATGTCGTTTGCTCATTTTCTTCGACTGGCACACTAACATGTGGCTTATTTTTTGTACATATGTAGCATCATCTACAAAGATACAAAGAATTGCTATTGTGACATCTAGTGGACATATTAAGAACAGCGGTTTCTTTCGTTCAAAATTTCGGCTCATTTTTATACTTGGCAAACCTTATGTTTGACACCCCTGGTCTAGCACATCATGTGTGGTAAAAGTGAATTAAAATATTGCGTTGTGTTACTGTAAATAAGTAAATCTCGATTTGTTTATTTAAAGGAAAATAATCGTACTGTACGTACCAGATTTAACATTGTTTAGGAACATTACAAACATTGCCACGTCTTATAAACCAGTTTCACTTTTAACCCCGTAAGACCCTACGTTGTTCAGTAGAATATTGTTTACTTATTTTGTTTGAAAAAAATAAATAAAAATAGAGCGCCCCCATCTGGCTATAAAAAGGCGCAGTGCATGTGTATTTTATTGTTTGCTAATACATAACATTGCTGTGACAGAACTTAACAGGAATCACTTGTATCCTATTGAAATGGATTGAAATCCATTTAATTGGTGCTTGCCCCCCCCCAGAACAGCACCATTTTAAAAATGTATCATGTCTTTTAAAAAGAAAAACAAACTTTTATATCGGAAATATTGTATGAAAACACGTTGGGAAGACTATGTCTCCCGGCTGGCCTGGGAACGCCTCGGGATTCCATTGTATGTTTTACTCTTCTGACACCACCAGATGGCAGTATAAGTGTCCACATAAGTGGCCATAAGACCCCAATTCAGGAGTGTACACCATTTTGGAAATAAGAGCTAAAAGGTGCTGTCCACACATGTGGCCACTAAGGCCTTTAGAGGTTAATGTACTTTTCATAAATATATACATCATTATTCTCTTCATGTCATATTAGGCTCCAATGTTGCTGTTTTCAAGTTAGAGCTTTTTATCCAATCAGAATTCGGCTAGATTGTGTATGAATTCTGCCGGAGGCCTTCCGAATCAACATTAGCGTCGGTTGCGCGGCGTAAACGAACGGAGGACATTCAGTCAACAGTTGCGATAGCCGATCTGATCGCGAGTTGTTGACAGTAGCCCACCTAGGCGGTCTCATGTTGAACGTGACTGCGATCCATACTTGCCAACCTTGAGACCTTCAATTTCGGGAGGTGGGGGGTGGGGGGCGGGGAGGAGGTGTGGTTGGGGGCGTGGTTAAGAGGGGAGGAGTATATTTACGGCTAGGATTCACCAAGTCAAGTATTTCATATATATATATATATATATATATATATATATATATATATATATATATATATATATATATATATATATATATATATATACATATATATATATATATATATATATACATATATACATATATATATATACAGTATATATATACATATATATATATATATATATATATATATATATACATATATACATATGTACATATATATATATATATATATATATATATATATATATATATATATACATATATACATATACATATATACATATATATATATATATATATATATATATATATATATATATACATATATACATATAAGAAATACTAAGTCAAGTATTTCATATATATTTATATTATTATTATTATATTATTTATATATATATATATATATATATATATATATATATATATATATATATATATATATATATATATATATAAATAAAAGAAATACTTGAATTTCAGTGTTCATGTATTTACACATATACACACACATAACACTCATCTACTCATTGTTGAGTTAAGGGTTGAATTGTCCATCCTTGTTCTATTTGTCACTATTTTTCTAACCATGCTGAACACCCTCTCTGATGATGCATTGCTGTGTGGCACGCACAAAAGTGCTTTCATCAAATGCACTAGATGGCAGTATTGTCCTGTTTAAGAGTGTCACAACATTGCTGTTTACGGCAGACGAACTGCTTTACGGTAGACAAAAACGTGACTGCTTGTGTGTTGTTACCGCGCTGGGAGGACGTTAATGGAACTGCCTAACAATAAACCCACATAAGAAACCAAGAACTCGCCCTCCATCATTCTACAGTTATAACGTCATTGGGCAGGTACGCTGTTTATATTGTGTGCCTGAATTTCGGGAGATTTTCGGGAGAAAATTTGTCCCGGGAGGTTTTCGGGAGAGGCGCTGAATTTCGGGAGTCTCCCGGAAAATCCGGGAGGGTTGGCAAGTATGCTGCGATCGGATACTCACTTGTCGCTCCCAAGTATCCAATCACAAGTTGTGATTTACGAAAGCAGAAAGTGGCACCGGAGCCATACCCGGCCAGCGGAGAAATCAGCGGCGCTCACCTTTTTTAACCAACAAAGAAGCCGAGCAAAACGTTGATTAGGCGGCAGGTACACTGCAAAAAGTCAGTGTTCAAAAACAAGAATAAAAAAATACAAAAATTAGGGTTATTTTATTTGAACTAAGCAAAATTATCTGCCAATAGAACAAGAACATTTGGCTTGTCAAGACTTTCCCAAACAAGTCAAATTAGCTAACTTCAATGAACCCAAAAATTCCTTAAAATAAGTATATTCTCACTAATAACAAGTGCACTTTTCTTGGTAGAAAACAAAAAGAGACCTTTTTGCTCAATATGTTGAAAAATATTCTTAAATGAAGTAAACGCTAGTGCCATTATCTTGACATAATGATATGCGCTCAACATTACATTTACTTATACTAATTTATTGTTCTTAATGGAAATTCAACAAGTCAACATCTTGTTACTCTTGTGGTCTCCTAGCCGCTCAGGCAAGTCATATTGTCTAAAAATGCATTTTTCCATCGACAACATGACATCATCGCTCCAAGTGCGTGCTCTTTCAGTCAATTAGTGCGCATATATACAGCACGGAACCCCGGCCAACATTTTTTTAATAGTAATTCTGAAGAATTAGTCTGAATGTGCATGAACTATTTCTGTTCAAAATGGTTAGAAATGTTAAATGTTTCAATATTAACTGTCAGTTTACTGTACTGTGCCAACTGTACTACTATATGAGTACATATTTTTTATTGTTTCATTGAAAATAAAACCGCAAAGTCCATTTGGCTGTCATCCGTTTTAATTATGAGACACAACTGTGTCAAAGTCATGATTTTTTTTTTTTCATGCTTGAAATAAGAAATTATTACTTTAAAAAAGTAGTTTTATACTTGTGAGTGTTGATGACACAGCTTTGCAACAGTTGATATTCTAGTTTCAAGCATGTTTTACTCAATATAGGTCATAGAATCTCAGCAACAAGCTGTAATATCTTACTGAGATCATTTAGGACCAAAACACTTAAAACAAGTAAAACACTAACATAAAATCTGATTAGTGAGAAGAATGATCTTATCAGACAGAAAATAAGCAAATATCACCCTTATTTGAGATATTTCATCTTACTTAGATTTCAGTTTTTGCAGTGTATATATTTCCCAGGGCATTTTCAAGAGAAACTAGATCTAGTTTCCGGCCCTAGAAACTAGTTAAGCTGTTCTGGCGGTGAGATGGTTTGGTTTCCACTTCCACTCGAATCAAGCGACTAGGAGCGGTACCAATGGCTTATACGGCATCAAATGGCCGTTACAAATTGTGAGTTGCAAATAAATTTCTCCACATTCAATATGTTTTTTACCATTATTTTTGTTTTGACAGTCTGATGCAGGTTTATTGATCTTTGTACACTAGTGACAAATCGATGTGATTCAATGCCCAGCAGTGCTTTTTAAGTGTGCTTCTGTAGAGTATTTTTTCAAGCCGTGGACATGTGGCGACATGAATGATTGTATTTCGAGAGGTATTTATTGAAGTCGGACTAAGTAAGGCCTACACTGCAAAAAGTCAGTGTTCAAAAACAAGAAACAAAAATACAAAAATGAGGGGTATTTTATTTGAACTAAGCAAAATTATCTGCCAATAGAACAAGAAAATCCGGCTTGTCAAGACTTTCCAAAACAAGTAAAATTAGCTAACTTCAATACCTTAAAGGGGAACATTGTCACAATTTCAGAATGGTTAAAACCATTAAAAATCAGTTCCCAGTGGCTTATTATATTTTTCGAAGTTTTTTTTCAAAATTTTACCCATCACGCAATATCCCTAAAAAAAAGCTTCAAAGTGCCTGATTTTAACCATCGTTATAAACACCCGGCCATTTTCCTGTGACGTCACATAGTGATGCCAACACAAACAAACATGGCGGATAGAACAGCAAGCTATAGCAACATTAGCTCGGATTCAGACTCGGATTTCAGCGGCTTAAGCGATTCAACAGATTACGCATGTATTGAAACGGATGGTTGTAGTGTGGAGGCAGGTAGCGAAAACGAAATTGAAGAAGAAACTGAAGCTATTGAGCCATATCGGTTTGAACCGTATGCAAGCGAAACCGACGAAAACGACACGACAGCCAGCGACACGGGAGAAAGCGAGGACGAATTCGGCGATCGCCTTCCAACCAACGATTGGTATGTGTTTGTTTGGCATTAAAGGAAACTAACAACTATGAATAAATAAATACATAAATGGGTTATACTTGTATAGCGCTTTTCTACCTTCAAGGTACTCAAAGCAACTAGGTTTACAGCATATGAAATACATTTGGCAACAACATGCACTTTGAGAGTGCAGACAGCCCAATTTTCATCAATTAATATATTCTGTAGACATACCCTCATCTACGCTCTTTTCCTGAAAGCTGATCTGTCCAGTTTTGGAGTTGATGTCAGCAGGCCAGGGAAGCTAGGGTCGATATTCTTCTCTTGATCATCTTCGGTGGCATAAGGGACGGTGTGAGCCAAGACATCCAGGGGGTTTAGCTCGCTCGTCTGCGGGAACAAACTGCTGCCAATGCTTGCCGTGCTAGCGAGGTCCTTTGTCCCTGAATTGCTCACACACTCCGGCAGATTCAATGGGGGTCTGGCGGCAGATTTCTTTGACTTTATCGTTGGAAATGCATCTGCTTTGAGTGTCGCAGGATATCCACACATTCTTGCCATCTCTGTCGTAGCATAGCTTTCGTCGGTAAAGTGTGCGGAACAAACGTCCAATTTCTTGCCACTTTCGCATCTTTGGGCCACTGGTGCAACTTGAATCCGTCCCTGTTTGTGTTGTTACACCCTCCGACAACACACCGACGAGGCATGATGTCTCCAAGGTACGGAAAACAGTCGAAAAAACGGAAAATAACAGAGCTGATTTGACTGGGTGTTAGAGAAAATGGCGGATTGCTTTCCGATGTGACGCCACGTTGTGACGTCATCGCTCCGAGAGCGAATATTAGAAAGGCGTTTAATTCGCCAAAATTCACCCATTTAGAGTTCGGAAATCGGTTAAAAAATATATGGTCTTTTTTCTGCAACATCAAGGTATATATTGACGCTTACATAGGTCTGGTGATAATGTTCCCCTTTAAAATAAGAATATTCTCAGTAATAACAACTGTAATACTACCGTATTTTTCGGACTATAAGTCGCAGTTTTTTTCATAGTTTCATAGTTTTCATAGGGTGCGACTTATGTGTGAAATGATTAACACATTGCCGTAAAATATCAAATAATATTATTTATCTCATTCACGTAAGAGACTAGACGTATAAGATTTCATGGGATTTAGCGATTAGGAGAGACAGATTGTTTGGTAAACGTATAGCATGTTCTATATGTTATAGTTATTTGAATGACTCTTACCATAATATGTTACGTTAACATACCAGGCACCTTCTCAGTTGGTTATTTATGCCTCATATAACGTACACTTATTCAGCCTGTTGTTCACTATTCTTTATTTATTTTAAATTGCCTTTCAAATGTCTATTCTTGGTGTTGGCTTTTATCAAATACATTTCCCCCCAAAATGCGACTTATATATGTTTTTTTCCTTCTTTATTATGCATTTTCGGCCGGTGCGACTTATACTCAGAAAAATGCGGTATATGAGTACGTATTTTCTATTGTTTCATTGAAAATCAAACAGCAAAGTCCATTTGGTTGTCATCTGTTTTAATTATGAGACACAATTGTGTCAAAGTCATGATTTTTTTTTTTCATGCTTGAAATAAGAAATTATTACTTTAAAAAAAGTAGTTTTATACTTGTGAGTGTTGATGACACAGCTTTGCAACAGTTGATATTCTAGTTTCAAGCATGTTTTACTCAATATAGGTCATAAAATCTCAGCAACAAGCTGTAATATCTTACTGAGATCATTTAGGACAAAAACCCTTAAAACAAGTAAAACACTCTAACATAAAATCTGCTTAGTGAGAAGAATGATCTTATCAGACAGAAAATAAGCAAATATCACCCTTATTTGAGATATTTCATCTTACTTAGATTTCAGTTTTTGCACACTACCATCAGCACACTTCAGTATGTATACTATGCACACTGTGTACTTGTGTACTTACTTCCAGGTGCAAATGGATGTCTGTCGTTGCACACTTACCGGATGCTTGCAATATTTGATGTCCTCTTCTCTCCTTTTTAGTCATGCATTGCAAACACGCACTGACCCCTGTGCCAGCGTGCTGCCCGAGAAGGAAATATTGAAGAGTAAAAGTGCGGACTAAGAGCATGATTGTCATTTAAACAACATAAAGAATGAATCATGTCCAAGGTGGAAAGATAAAAGATGCATAGGAATGACAGCATTGTTGCATCCTGGTGTTTCTGCATGAGTAACGTCTATAAGCGCCGTCAATGCTACCTTTTTGTGGTGTTCACACATTAACTATTCACACTGGAGCACCATAGTTTCTACACTATAGAATACAAGGAAAATGCATCACTGAGAACGCAGTACAGCTGCTAGTGTGACTCCTGAAAGGCAAACATGCTGTTTGTTGCATAAAACAACGACATCATCCATCTTACATTCACAATCACATTCACATATGAATATGTTTACGTTTTGGTTTTGCTATACGCCCCACTTTTCATAGATTCCTTTTTAGGACCGGAAAAGAAGGTACCATGGGGCCAAAGAAAGTTGCGAGTGCGAGCAATTTGTTAAAGAACGTAAGAGACTTGACTGAATAATAGAAATAAATGGCACCACAGTCTCTCGCAGCTAATTATTTTCCAGTAAGTCTTCAATAAAAGTTAAATTTACACATGTAATTTATCATTCATATGTATATGTGTACAACTATAAATATAAAATTTTTTGCAGTGTTTGGAATAAATCAATTATATTTTAGTGATTTTTTTTTAATAGTTTTCACAGTTTCGATTTTGGTTTTCGTATATGCCCCACTTTCCATACATTCCTTTTTAGGACTGGAAAAGAATACCTTCTTTTCCATGGGGTCAAAGAAAGTTGCGAGTGCGAGCAATTTGTTAAAGAAGGTAAGGGACTTGACTGAATAATAGTAATATATGGCACCACAGTCTCTCTCTGTTAATTATTTTCCAGCAAGTCTTCAATAAAAGTTACATTTACACATGTAATTTATCATTCATATGTACATGTGTGCAACTATAAATATAAACATTTTTGCAGTGTTTGGAATAAATCAATTATATTTTAGTTTTAAAAAAAAAATAGTTTTCACAGTTTCGATTTTGGTTTTCGTATATGCCCCACTTTTCATACATTCCTTTTTAGGACTGGAAAAGAATACCTTCTTTTCCATGGGGCCAAAGAAAGTTGCGAGTGCGAGCAATTTGTTAAAGAAGGTTAGGGACTTGACAGAATAATAAAAATAAATGGTACCACAGTTCGTCTTTGCTAATTATTTTCCAACAAGTCTTCAATAAAAGTTTAATTTAAACATTTAATTTATCATTTATATGTACATGTGTGCAACTATAAATATACATTTTTTGCAGTGTTTGGAATAAATCAATTATATTTCAGTGATTTTTTTTATAGGGCCAATTCCTTTAGTTTTCACAGTTTCGATTTTGGTTTTCGTATATGCCCCACTTTTCATAGATTCCTTTTTAGGACTGGAAAAGAAAGCGCTATGGGGCCAAAGAAAGTTGCGAGTGCGAGCAATTTGTTAAAGAAGGTAAGGGACTTGACTGAATAATAGGAATATATGGCACCACAGTCCGTCTCTGCTAATTATTTTCCAACAAGTCTTCAATAAAAGTTTAATTTACACAATTCACTTATCATTTATATGTATATGTGTGCAACTATATATATAAAAATGTTTGCAGTGTTTGGAATAAATCAATTATATTTTAGTGATTTTTTTTTTATAGGGCCGATTCCTTTAGTTTCTACAGTTTCGATTTTGGTTTTCGTATATGCCCCACTTTTCATATAGATTCCTTTTTAGGACTGGAAAAGAATACCTTCTTTTCCATAGGGCCAAAGAAAGTTGCGAGTGCGAGCACTTTGTTAAAGAATGTAAGAGACTTGACTGAATAATAGAAATAAATGGCACCACAGTCTGTCTCTGCTAATTATTTTCCAACAAGTCTTCAATAAAAGTTAAATGTTTATTTACACATTTCACTTATTTATATGCACATGTGTGCAACTATAAATATTAACATTTTTGCAGTGTTCGGAATGGATTCATGGGATTTTTTGTATAGGGCCGATTCCTTTAGTGTTCACACAGTTTCGGTTTTGGTTTAGGTATATGCCCCACTTTTCATACATTCCTTTTTAGAACCGGAAAAGAAAGCACTATGGGGCCAAAGAAAGTTGTGAGTGCGAGCAATTTGTTAAAGAAGGTAATGGACTTTACTGAATAATATAAGTAAATGGCACCACAGTCCATAAAATGTTCATTTACACATTTGACTTGTGTGCAACTATAAATATTAACATTTTTGCAGTGTTTGAAATGGATTAATTGGATTTTTGTGATTTTTTTTTTTATAGGGCCGATTCCTTTAGTTCTCACACGATTGGGTCTTTGACGTTTTGGAACAAACTACAAACAATATTCAACAAATTATTTGGATTGTGCAACTCCAGGACCTATAAAGTTGGAAAGTACTCAAGAGACTACATGGGAATATAACAAGAATAAATCATGAAAACAAAACATGACAGCAAAATGGAGTTATGTAGAAATTAGAATGGGCCGTGCCAGCAACTTGAGGGTTCCAGGTTCGATCCCCGCTTCCGCCATCCTAGTCACTGCCGTTGTGTCCTTGGGCAGGACACTTTACCCACCTGCTCCAAGTGCCACCCACACTGGTTTACTAGTCACTAGAGAAAAGCGCTATATAAATATAATTCACTAATAAAGTTGATGTCAAATGTTATTGTCACGTTTGTTAGGCTTCAAATATAAAATGTGAGAAGTGTGAATTTTCTCTGCATTAAAATGCATCCATAAACACCACACAAAAGCATCTTTGTTTGTCATGTATTTATTTCTTTTTATCTTTTTTTTTTTTTTTTTTGGTCAGTACTATATTATTGCAATCTGGTTAATTACCAAAAAAATCAGCCATTGACCAGACGCGCAGAAATTGCTGATATTAATTTTTTTTAAATTTTTTTTTTTTACAATAATCATTATAGGCCCCATAAAGACTGGAAAACCCAATCCTGGAAAAAAAAAAAGGAAAAGAAAAAAGAAAACGTAGTTTTTAATTTTTTTTTTGCTTTTTAATTTGTTCCTTTGTCTTTTTTTTTTTTATAGTAATTACAAAAAAGGAAGAAATATATATAACAATAATCACAGAGAGGAGGAGAACTGAGAAGAAAGTCACGACTGGCAGACCATCACAACACGGCACGAGTACCTACTGACGCGGGAACTTAAAGGTAGGAATAGAAAAGAAGAAAATAATATCAGGGAAGAGAACATTTTCTGCATGGTCCAAAAACAAAAAGTTTTTTTTTTTTTTTATCTGTTAAAAAAATAACAATCCACATGGTAACAGAATGCGTGTGACCGTTGAAATACTGCACGTACAATACCTTGTTTTACTCCTCTCCCCTCGCCGTCACGGGCTGCGGCGCCGCTTTATTTAATAGCGTCTCCCATTAATATTCCGCCCCCCCCCCCCCGCTGCTGCTAATAGCCACACCCGGCGGTGCGATCGTTACACTTTTACATGTGAGTGGCAAATGACACTTTGATTGGCTGTGATGTGGAGATGTAGGTCCCCCGCCGGCGCCGGGTCGGGGGCCCCGACTTAGCCGAGAGATCCTGCCGGGCCTCGGGTCTCACTGCGCGTGCTGACTCAGTGTGTGGTTCTGGAGGGGAGGGGAGAGGAGAGAGAGGGGGGGGGGGGGGACAAGTGAGAACACACCATGGGAGAAATAATGGCCTGTCCTCCCCCTGCACAATCACGGCGGACTCATTTCCCGACATGGAACAAAGGAAATGCATATTCCATCGACTCCAGGGTGAGCCGGAGCCTATCCCAGGTGACTTTGGGTGGAAAAAACGAGGTTCGCTCATGACCAACGTTCACACCTACGGACAATTAGGTCTTCATCAACCTAAAAATCGTGTTTTTGCACCTT
>NC_084557.2:11527500-11583171 GCF_033978685.3 Nerophis lumbriciformis | reverse complement strand
CTTTACCCACTTTATACTTTATACTCTTTATTCTGATCTTACCCACTTTATACTTTATACTCTTATTCTGATCTTTACCCACTTTATACTTTATACTCTTTATTCTGATCTTTACCCACTTTATACTTACTACTTTCTTTTATTCTGATCTTTTACCCACTTTATACTTTATACTCTTATTCTTGATCTTTACCCACTTTATACTTTATACTCTTTATTCTGATCTTTACCCACTTTATACTTTATACTCTTTTTCTGATCTTTACCCACTTTATACTTATACTCTTTATCTGATCTTTACCCACTTTATACTTTTTATTCTGATCTTTACCCACTTTAATACTTATACTCTTATCTGATCTTTACCCACTTTATACTTTATACTCTTTATTCTGATCTTTACCCACTTTATACTTTATACTCTTATTCTGATCTTTACCCACTTTATACTTTATACTCTTTATTCTGATCTTTACCCACTTTATACTTTTTATTCTGATCTTTACCCACTTTATACTTTATACTCTTATTCTGATCTTTACCCACTTTATACTTTATACTCTTTATTCTGATCTTTACCCACTTTATACTTTATACTCTTATTCTGATCTTTACCCACTTTATACTTTATACTCTTATTCTGATCTTTACCCACTTTATACTTTATACTCTTTATTCTGATCTTTACCCACTTTATACTTTATACTCTTATTCTGATCTTTACCCACTTTATACTTTATACTCTTTATTCTGATCTTTACCCACTTTATACTTTTTATTCTGATCTTTACCCACTTTATACTTTATACTCTTTATTCTGATCTTTACCCACTTTATACTCTTATTCTGATCTTTACCCACTTTATACTTTATACTCTTTATTCTGATCTTTACCCACTTTATACTTTATACTCTTATTCTGATCTTTACCCACTTTATACTTTATACTCTTTATTCTGATCTTTACCCACTTTATACTTTTTATTCTGATCTTTACCCACTTTATACTTTATACTCTTATTCTGATCTTTACCCACTTTATACTTTATACTCTTTATTCTGATCTTTACCCACTTTATACTTTATACTCTTATTCTGATCTTTACCCACTTTATACTTTATACTCTTTATTCTGATCTTTACCCACTTTATACTTTTTATTCTGATCTTTACCCACTTTATACTTTATACTCTTATTCTGATCTTTACCCACTTTATACTTTATACTCTTTATTCTGATCTTTACCCACTTTATACTTTATACTCTTATTCTGATCTTTACCCACTTTATACTTTATACTCTTTATTCTGATCTTTACCCACTTTATACTTTTTATTCTGATCTTTACCCACTTTATACTTTATACTCTTATTCTGATCTTTACCCACTTTATACTTTATACTCTTTATTCTGATCTTTACCCACTTTATACTTTATACTCTTATTCTGATCTTTACCCACTTTATACTTTATACTCTTTATTCTGATCTTTACCCACTTTATACTTAATACTCTTATTCTGATCTTTACTCACTTTATACTTTATACTCTTTATTCTGATCTTTACCCACTTTACACTGTTTATTCTGATCTTTACCCACTTTATACTCTTTATTCTGATCTTTACCCACTTTATACTTCATACTCTTTATTCTGATCTTCACCCACTTGCTTCCTTGCCTTTCAGCCTACTTTGTTGTGTCGTTTGTCAACCTTGACCTTACTTAGCACTATTTTATTTTTATTTTCTTTCACCTGCTGCTTCCGCCTCTGCATCTGGGGTCCACACATAAGACCTGATTGTGTCTTCTGGAGAGACTTAGTCCAGACCGGTCCACATCCACACCTGTCATTGTTTCTCACACACACCCAGTGGAACACCAGCAGAGCCCGGGGCCCATGGGAAATATGGCCCTGTCGTATTACACACACACACACACACACACACACACACACACACACACACACACACACACACACACACACACACACACACACACACACACAGAGGAAAACATTCTGTCTTGCATTTGCAGCTGAGATCACATGCATGCACACGCTAACTTAAAAGTGCAATCCACAAAGATTTATGCAGACTGAATATGCAGGCGTGCACACACACACACACACACACACACACACACACACACACACACACACACACACACACACACACACACACACACACACACACACACACACACACACACACACACACACACGGTCTCATGTGGTAAGGTAGAAGGAGACGAGGATAAAGAGAAAATGTAATCTGTTTTGTCTTCTGCATTGCATACGCACATTTGTGTCCCCCTTTCGAACATGTGTTAGGGTTGTCCCGATACCAATATTTTGGTACCGGTACCAAAATTTATTTCGATACTTTTCGAAACTTTTCTAAATAAAGGGGACCACAAAAAATTGAATTATTGGTTTTATTTTAACAAAAAATCTTAGGGTACATTAAACATATGTTTATTATTGCAATCTAGTCCTTAAATAAAATAGTGAACATACTAGACAACTTGTCTTTTAGTAGTAAGTAAGCAAACAAAGGCTCCTAATTAGTCTGCTGACATATGCAGTAACATATTGTGTCATTTATCTACCTATTATTTTGTCAAAAATTATTAAGGACAAGTGGTAGAAAATTAATTATTAATCTACTTGTTCATTTATTGTTAATATCTGCTTACTTTCTCTTTCAACATGTTCTATCTACACTTCTGTTAAAATGTAATAATCACTTATTCTTCTGTTGTTTGGATACTTTACATTAGTTTTGGATGATACCACAAATGTAGGTATCGATCCGATACCAAGTAGTTACAGGATCATACATTGGTCATATTCAAAGTCCTCATGTGTCCAGGGACATATTTCCTGAGTTTATAAACATAATATACATTTTTAAAAAAGGAAAAAAGATTTTATGATACTAAAAAATATTGATGTATTCATAATAGTATCGACTAGATACGCTCCTGTACTTAGTATCATTACAGTGGATGTCAGGTGTAGATCCACCCATGGCGTTTGTTTACATTGTGACGCCGGTGAGCTACGGTGTGTAGTGAAGCATGTTTAGCTATTCCTCGTCCTGCAGGGATGATACTGGTAGGAAACTTACTTTATTTGTCGCCATGGAGACGAGGATTAGTGATTTAGAAGTATCTAAAACACTGCAGACTGCGTCTTAAAGCACCTCTTCCTGAGGGCGTTTCAGTGTTATAACTTCGCCTTTATCTTTAGTTTTTTAGCCAGGGGGACTTTTCAGAGGCGGTATAGTACCGAATATGATTCATTAGTATTGCGGTACTATACGAGTACTGGTATACCGTACAACCCTGGTGTGTGTTCATGATCGTGTCAAAAGTTAGGAAAAATACAGAAATACATTTGATAAGGTACATTTAAAGCGTAAGTGCTGAGTGAAGACAAAGTGTGTGTGTGTGTGTGTGTGTGTGTGTGTGTGTGTGTGTGTGTGTGTGTATCATAATGTGTCTGTTAGTACATACATTGTGTGGGGGTAATTGGAGCTAGCCCAAATCTTGAGTGCTGATGTGTGTGTGTGTGTGTGTGTGTGTGTGTGTGTGTGTGTGTGTGTGTGTGTGCGTGTGTGTGTCGCCCATCCTTGCTGCCGTTTTTAACAGCATATGAAAAATCACCTGAGTGGCCCTGTGGTCTTCTTTTGAGTTCAATGTATTTATAGCTCAGTTGACATTCTTCCAACAATGTGTGTGTGTGTGTGTGTGTGTGTGTGTGTGTGTGTGTGTGTGTGTGTGTGTGTGTGTGTGTGTGTGTGTGTGTGTGTGTGTGTGTGTGTGTGTGTGTATGTGTCTGAGACCAGCAGATGGGTTAGCCCTCTTCCTCTTCTTCCTGGCTCGTCTTTAGCTCCACCCGTCCAGGACAGGATGCTGCCCCGGGAGCAGCTCGAAAAATAAACGCACCCTCAAGTCCTCAACGTCCCGCCTGCACACACACACACACACACTCTCTCTCTCTCCTCTCCCCTCACACACTTCCTGCTCCCCTCACACACTTCCTGCTCCCCTCACCCACTTCCTGCTCCCCTCACCCACTTCCTGCTCCCCTCACACACTTCCTGCTCCCCTCACCCACTTCCTGCTCCCCTCACACACTTCCTGCTCCCCTCACACACTTACTGCTCCCCTCACACACTTCCTGCTCTCAGCGACCACATGTCCCCTCCTCCATTTCTGCAACTAAGTGGTACATGACAGCGTTATAAAGTGTCTTTCACACATCACACACACACACACACACACACACACACACACACACACACACACACACACACACACACACACACACACACACACACACACACACACACACACCGGCGAGCTGTCAACCGAGTCGCCATCCCCGATTCCCTGGTTTTTCCTCCCACGGGGGCTTAATCTTTTCTTTGGCTAAGACGAGATGCACGCCCAAAATACACGCGCAGCATGAAGGGCGCGCACCCAAAACCACAACAGGAGAGGCGAACGCACACACTGATTCACAGCGAAGGTGCGAGCTCCCTGCTGGAAGCTGTTACACAAAAGGAGGAAGTGACCTCACTTCCAGCAGAGACAGCTAAACTGAGTCACACCACCACCCACACGCACGCACGCACGCACGCACGCACGCACGCACGCACGCACGCACGCACGCACGCACGCACGCACGCACGCACGCACGCACGCACGCACGCACGCACGCACGCACGCACGCACGGGGCAGTATAGCTCGGTTGGTAGAGTGGCCGTGCCAGCAACCTGAGGGTTCCAGGTTCGACCCCCGCTTATGCCATTCTCGTCACTGCCGTTGTGTCCTTGGGCAAGACACTTTACCCACCTGCTCCCAGTGCCACCCACACTGCTTTAAATGTAACTTAGATATTGGGTTTCACTATGTAAAAGCGCTTTGAGTCACTAGAGAAAAGCGCTATATAAATATAATTCACAATTCACAATTCACACACACACACACACACACACACACACACACACACACACACACACACACACACACACACACACACACACACACACGAGCCGTTTAGACCAGAGCTGGGCAAATATTTTGACTCAGGGGCCACGTTGAGAGAAACAAAATGTGTCTGGGGGTCCTATGTGTGTATAAATGATATTTAGACTTAGACTTCCTTTTATTGTCATTCAAATTTGAACTTTACAGTTCAGATAAGAACGACATTTCGTCGCATTAGCTCGTGGTAGTGCAGGATAAAAGAGCAATAAGGTGCAGACATAAATAAATAGATTACTGTACAGATAAATATATTGCACTTTTGCATATGCATCCATGTTTATGGATGTATGTTATATTGTCTTTATATTCCAGCCAGTTAATCCATTTTTGGGGAGAATTGAGGGGATTATTTTGATGGGTTTACACATTTAGCTGTAAAAACCTGCTGTACAGTATGTGTGTTTGGGTCCCTTTTTTTTCAGGAACACTAATACCAAAAGTCACAATGTCCGATAGAGTTGTAAAAACGTTATGACAGACCACTTCCAAAAAAACGGAATGGAATTTTACAGTTTTTTACCAAAATGTACATGAAAATAAAGAAAATGGGATCTACAATATTTAACTATGAACAATAAAACACTGAATATTAACGACATACACCATATTGCCAAAAGTATTTGGCCTACTGCCTTGACTAACATATGAACCTGAAGTGTCATCCCATGGAATTGTCCAAAATGTTTTGGTATGCTGGAAGCATTCAAAGTTCCTTTCACTGGAACTAAGGGGCTAAGCCCAACTACTGAGAAACCAACCTCACATCATAATTCCTCCTCCACCAAATTTCACACTCGGCCCAATGCAGTCCGAAATGTAGCGTTCTCCTGGCAACCTCCAAACCCAGACTGGTCCATCAGATTGCCAGATGGAAAAGCGTGATTCATCAGTCCAGAGAAGGCGTCTCCACTGCTCTAGAGTCCAGTGGTGACGTGCTTTACACCACTGCATCCCACGCTTTGCCTTGGATTTGGTGATGTATGGCTTGGATGCAGCTGCCCGGCCGGCCATGGGAACCCATTCCATGAAGCTCTCTGCGTACTGTACGTGGGCTAATTGGAAGGTCACATGAAGTTTGGAGCTCTGTCGCAACTGACTGTGCAGAAAGTCTTTGCACTATACTGACCCCTCTCTGTCAGTTTACGTGGCCTACCACTTGGTGGCTGAGTTGCTGTTGTTCCCTAACTCTTCCATTTTCTTATTATAAAGCCGACAGTTGACTTTGGAATATTTAGGAGCGAGAAAATTTCACGACTGGATTTGTTGCACAGGTGGCATCCTATGACAGTTCCACGCTGGAAATCACTGAGAGCGGCCCATTCTTTCACAAATGTTTGTAGAAACAGTCTCCATGCCTAAGTGCTTGATTTTATACACCGGGCGAAGGGATTATGACACCCGATTCTCATCATTTGGATGGGTGGCCTAATACTTTTGGCAATATAGTGTATGAACATCGCTCTTCTTTTACTTCTCAGACCAGCTTCTCGATAGTTGTGCATCTTTTACAATCAAACAAAACACAACAAAAATGTAACAAACAGCAAAATATGAATGCAACGTGTAATAAACACCTATAATATGATATATTATCACTTTTATGCATAAATTTGTTGTAAAAATCTGCTTCCGCATCTGTTCCTGACACACGCGTTTCGGGCTGGCTGCTCTGAAAACAAACCCCGCCGACTCTTTGTTCCTGGTCTGAGCTGCTGTGACCTAGATTACCGTTATAACTCCTATAACACCCAAAAGCGCAGATTTCAATTGAAATACTTTCTATAGTTAAAGATGTACGGTCATTCAAAAACACCAACTTAGTGTGTAGTTACATCCACACCTTATGTAGTTAAAACACATTTGCACTTGTATTCATCAGAACACTACAAAAATAAACAACAACGGTCTTGATTAATCATGTACTGACACATTATGTTTCATGTGCACTACAGTATATGCACTAAGGACATGTTCCGGACCACATAAAGTATACATAATTATGTGGTCAGTGTTGACACATCCAGTGTGAAGTGAGGATTTAGACCAAAGTCATTTCAGCTCAGGGACCACATGGAGGAAAATCTATTCCCAAGCCGGAATGGTAAGATCATGGCATGATAACTTAAAAATAAAGACAACTCCAGGTGTTTTTTTTTTTGTTTTACTTTGGCCAAAAATCAGAACAAGCACATTCTGAAAACGTACAAATCACAAATAATCCTCTAGACAAAACACTTCAAGTTTGTTGAAAATTCTGAGGAAATTGGTGCAGCTTCAAAAACACCACAAACTTAGACTTTGTCTTAGTGTATCTACAAAGCCAGGATTTAACTTTAAGTCCACAGTCTTTCTGGGATTGCACAAAAAACACAACATGTAAACTCTTCTAGGCTTCAAATACCTCCTTTGTCATGTCCACACGTCATGTCAGTTCGGTAGGTTGTGAGTTCAAACCCCGGCCGAGTCATACCAAAGACTATAAAAATGGGAGCCATTACCTCCCTGCTTGGCACTCAGCATCAAGGGTTGGAATTGGGGGTTAAATCACCAAAAATGATTCCCGGGCACGGCCACCGCTGCTACCCACTGCTCCCCTCACCTCCCAGGGGGTGATCAGGGGATGGGTCAAATGCAGAGGACACATTTCACCACATCTAGTGTGTGTGTGTGACAATCATTGGTACTTTAACTTTACTTTTAATCCAGTGCTGACTCAACAAACCGTAAGAAACAGAGGTAAAAAAAACTGTTCAGAAGGGTTAAGTGTTAAGTTAAGGGGTTTCTGGTGTTTGACAGACACATGTCTGTGTTCAAAAGCAGAAGACATAAAACGGCAGTGTGGAGGGGGGCGTGGCCTGCGGGCCTGCCGCGGAACAAGGCGTGCAAGGACCGGACTGGAAGACAGCGACAGGTGAGTAGATGGCACAGGTGGGCCTTGTTATCTAATCACCTGTCGCCTTTATTAGCAGCAGCCGGAACGAGACACGGGGTTGGGGTTGGAGTGGGAGCCAAGAGAGAGAGAGAGACACGACCAAAGAAAAATACTTTTCTCAACAGGCTGGTTTTAAGTTTCATTTGGGTCGAGGAGGAGGAGCCACAGTCCCAATTTACTGTGTACCTCTTGCTTGGCCCCGGTGTAAACCGTTTGCTTGCCTAACAGAATTGCTATTGTGACATCCAGCGGACACATTTAGAACAGCAGTTAAAAAAGGATCTCATTTTAATACTTGGCAAACTCATCACGCGGGCCGGCCCAAGGGCCATAGGTTTGACACCCCTGATTTAGACGACACACAAAAGCATACAGAGTCCAATGACACACTGCCTCAGTGCAGCCGGCGCACACAAAGCGACAATAACACAGTCCAGGTGGCTGCAGACTGCAAAGCCATCAGGTCCTGGCACATCTTGTGTTGTTGTTCTGTCATGTCACCTTTCTCTCCGTGCACCTCTCGTCTTCCATCGTCCATCGACTGCTTCTCCTCGCATGAACTGATTCGTACTTTTGTACACGTCATCAACAAGAACCCAAAACATGTCTAAAGGTCCAAGAATCTTCCGTTAAAAAACGCAGCTGAAGGGTCAGGTAAGGTTGCCGACCAGAAGCCTTTCTTTTGTTTTGTTATTTTTCCCCCCTTTTTTTTCTTCAAGTTGCAAATACCCTCAGGTCTACGGATTCAAAGAGGAGTGTGCGGTCCCCATTCTAATAACACAGTCTCCCAGAGAGCACCGGGGCAACGGAGGAGTCTACCTTGGAACGCCAAAGGATCTTCAGATCAAATTCTCCCTCTTGCACACACACAGACAGGATGAGACTGTGACTTCACAGCCAACAGCAACACCCGGACACAGACGAGCAGTAACTTCTTGTCAGCTCAGCCACATACACACTTCTCCATTATTCAGTTAGAGGGAGCCGGCGAGGCTCTTTGATTCAAACAAGACAAAAACAACATGATTCCCAGACACGACACTAACACCTTGGCAGGTCACACCTCGCCAATGATGGCGTGTACAAGCTAGATTGTAGGGGTGGACTTCGATTGGTGTCAAACTCAAGGCCCGGGGGCCAGAACCTGCCCGACATGTCATTAAAACGGGGCCCGTTTTCATCGATTCCATTTTGACAGGGTTTCAAGCACACATGTGAAGTGAAAGCCATTTCAGGTTGACTTTTTGCGTCGGATGAAAAGAGCACAGCTCCCTCCCCCCATTCTACAGAGGCACTATAGAGAGCCTGCTGACCAACTGCATCTCTGTCTGCACTGGAGCCTGCAATGCCTCAGACTGGAAGTCTCTCCAGAGAGTGGTGAGGACGGCGGAAAAGATCACCAGGACTCCTCTTCCACCTATCCAGGAGATCGCAAAAAGCCGCTGCCTGACCAGGACTCAGAAAATCTGCAAAGACTCCTCCCACCCCCACCAAGGACTGTTTTCACTGCTAGACTCTAGAAAGAGGTTCCGCAGCCTCCGAAGCAGAACCTCCAGGTTCTGTAACAGCTTCTTCCCTCAAGCCGTAAGACTCTTGAACGCATCATAATTAAATTATCCCCTCAACTCCCCCCAAAATGGATTAACTCGCTGGAATAAAAAAGACAATATATCAGTGACGTGCGGTGAGGTTGATGGCTGGTGAGGCACTGACTTCATCACAGTCAGATTTACAAACATATGAACCCTAAAGAGTATCTTATTCACCATTTGATTGGCAGCAGTTAACGGGTTATGTTTAAAAGCTCATACCAGCATTCTTCCCTGCTTGGCACTCAGCATCAAGGGTTGGAATTGGGGGTTAAATCACCAAAAATTATTCCCGGGTGCGGCGCCGCTGCTGCCCACTGCTCCCCTCACCTCCCAGGGGGTGAACAAGGGGATGGGTCAAATGCAGAGGACAAATTTCATTACACCTAGTGTGTGTGTGACAATCATTGGTACTTTAACTTAACTTTAACTTTACACATACAAACTGTAGCACACAAAAAAGCACATTTAATTAAAAAAAAAAACGTTATTATGGTCTTACCTTTACTTAGAAATGAAGTCCACAACTAAAGCCCTCACTTAAACTTTCCACGTGCAAGATTGAATCTATTTAAAAAAGTGTAACCGAGGGTTTATAAATGTCGCCTATTATGTATGAAACTACAAAATAACAAACACGGAGGCTCCAGTTTACACGAGGACCACTTTATTTACCTTCTTTCAAAAACCTCCGGTCCACTCCGTGTCACATCACTTCCGCTCTTAACGCCTTCAAAATAAGAGCTCAAGGCATATACTGTATAACAGCGCATAACAGGAACTTAACATCACAAAGAGGAAAGCCCATAAAAATAGGTTACAAAAGTTATTTAATAAGAAGCCAAAAAGTGCAAAAACAATAATGTTCGTGTTGGAGGAGTTGTGAATTAGATACACCTGCAGTATGCAGGTGTACCTAATGTTGTGGCCCTGCAGTCATTCACAACTCCTCCAACACCAACATTATTGTTTTTGCACTTTTTGGCTTCTTATGAAATAACTTTTTTAAATAGATTCAATCTTGCACGTGGAAAGTTTAAGTGTGGGCTTTAGTTGATAGAACAATTCTACGGCGGGGGTGTAGGAGGCGGGGTTACTGGAGCCTCAGCCAGTGCGTCTTTTGCAGCTGTTTTATGATCGCTCAGCACAAGAATTACGTTACACACATACAGTTGTTGACAAAATACACTGTACATTATATACCTCAGCTAACTAAACTATGGAAATGTATAATATAGTTCAAATAGCAATACAGTCTCACTGCACAGCAGGCCAGCAGTTAGCCGAGTCCGGAATCCATGGTGAGGCACTGAGTGACGTGCCTCAACTGGCTGCTGTTCACCGCACCGTCTCTTCTCAGTATTTGAACGGCAAATGTGAAAATTCAGCGATTTTGAATAAAAATAATCTAAAACTGGTGAAGTTAAATGGAAAATAACTCTATAGTATAATCACTGGATACATATAACAATTTAATAAATTTTTTTTCTTTTTACATTTTTTTTCTTTCCATGATGGCAGGTGAGGCCCCGCCCTCACGTCACTGCAATATAACATACATCCATAAACGTGGACGCATGTGAAAAAGTGCAATATATTTATCTGTACAGTAATCTATTTATTCATTTATATATATTTATTTATTTTATTTTATATATATATATATATATATATATATATATATATATTATTTATATATATTTATTGATTTAAAAATGCACCTTATTGCTTTTATATCCTGCACTACAATGAGCTTATGTAACGTAATTTCGTTCTTATCTGTGCTGTAAAGTTCAAATTTGAATGACAATAAAAAGGAAGTTTAAGTCTACTACCTCTTGAAGCTCATGGAGAGAATGCCAAGAGTGTGTGAAGCAGTAATCGAAGCAAAGGGTGGCTATTTTGAAGAAACTAGAATATAAAACATGTTTTCAGTTATTTCAACCTTTTTTTGTTAAGTACATAACTCCACATGTGTTCATTCATAGTTTTGATGCCTTCAGTGACAATCTACAATGTAAATAGTCATGAAAATGAAGAAAACACATTGAATGAGAAGGTGTGTCCAAACTTTTGGCCCGTACTGTATACCTATGTATATCTACCGTATTTTTCGGACTGTAAGTCGCAGTTTTTTTCATAGTTTGGCCGGGGGTGCAACTTATACTCAGGAGCGACTTATGTGTGAAATTATTAACACATTAGCGTAAAATATCAAATAATATTATTTAGCTCATTCACGTAAGAGACTAGACGTATAAGATTTCATGGGATTTAGCGATTAGGAGTGACAGATTGTTTGGTAAACGTATAGCATGTTCTATATGTTATAGTTATTTGAATGACTCTTACCATAATATGTTACGTTAACATACCAGGCACCTTCTCAGTTGGTTATTTATGCCTCATATAACGTACACTTATTCAGCCTGTTGTTCACTATTCTTTATTTATTTTAAATTGCCTTTCAAATGTCTATTCTTGGTGTTGGCTTTTATCAAATAAATTTCCCCAAAAAATGCGACTTATACTCCAGTGCGACTTATATATGTTTTTTTTCCCTTCTTTATTATGCATTTTCGGCCGGTGCGACTTATACTCCGCAGCGACTTATACTCCGGAAAATACGGTATCTATCTGTGAATCTATGGGCACCTCGCCATTCGATTACGATTCTTGGGGTGATGATTTGATTCAGAATCGACACTCGATTCAACACAATTCTAGATTCAAACTGATTTTTGCAATGTATTATTTGGTATAATAATAACAAAACATTAAAAAAAACGCTTACAGGTTACAAAACCTCCTTTTGGTTGCTGACGTATGACACATACGTGCACCAAGTATGCCTAAAAAAAGTTTTTGTTTTTTTATTAATTCGTCCAAAAAAATAAAAATAAAAAGATTTTTGAAAATTACAAAAAAAAAAAAACATTTTTAGCAACCCTAATTCTTATTTTACCATATGATAGTTTGTAAAAATAACAATAAATACTTAAATAATGCTCAGTGGCCAAGTGGTTAGAGTGTCCGCCCTGAGATCGGTAGGTCGTGAGTTCAACCCCCGGCCGAGTCATACCAAAGACTATAAAAATGGGACTCATTCCCTCCTTGCTTGGCACTCAGCATCAACGGTTGGAATTGGGGGTTAAATCACCAAAAATTATTCCTGGGCGCGGCCACCGCCGCTGCTCACTGCTCCCCTCACCTCCCAGGGGGTGAACAAGGGGATGGGTCAAATGCAGAGGACACATTTCACCACACCTAGTGTGTGTGTGACGATCATTGGTACTTTAACTTTACTTTAATATCTGCTTGTCACCTTGACTTACCATTTCAAAGCAAGTTATCCATCAATTACCGGTAGTACATACAAAAATCAAAAAAATGCATAGACGATAATATAATGAGGCGATTATACTTTTATATTTTTACAAAAGGGAATAAGCGGTAGAAAATGGATGGATGGACATTCACTGTTACAAGCGGCCCTCTGAGGGCGGCCATGACTGCGATGTGGCCCACCATGAAAACAAGTTTGACACCCCTGCTCTACGTCTACCCCCTTTGCATAAAAAACACTATACAACAATTTTCAGTTTGTTGTTACGTAAAGTAGTCAGACCCCTAAAAAGCGACAAATCTAGAGAAGCGACTTGCCAATCCTGACATGAAAGCACAAATCGCTCTTCTCAACAAGCAGCGGATGCTGTTGTAGGCCCCTCCCTATTTTTACAAAACCCAAAACCAGTGAAGAATAAAAACAAAACATAATGATTTGCAAATCCTTTTCAGCCTATATTCAATTGAATAGACTGCAAAGACAAGATACTTAACGTTCAAACTGGAAAACTTTGTTATTTTTTGCAAATATTAGCTCATTTGGAATTTGATGCTTGCAACATGTTTAAAAATAGCTGGCACAAGTGGCAAAAAAGACTGAGAAAGTTGAGGAATGCTCATCAAACACTTATTTGGAACATCCCACAGGTGAACAGGCTAATTGGGAACAGGTGGGTGCCGTGATTGGGTATGAAAGCTTCCATGAAATGCTCAGGATGGGGTGAGGGTCACTACTTTGTGAACAAATGGGTGAGCAAATTCTCAAAAACTTTAAGAAGAACATTTCTCAACGAGCTATAGCAAGGAATTTAGGGATTTCACCATCTACGGTCCGTAATATCATCAAAAGGTTCAGAGAATCTGGAGAAATCACTGCATGTAAGCGATGATATTACAGACTTTGGATCCCTCAGGCGGTACTGCATCAAAAAGCGACATCAGTGTGTAAAGGATATCACCACACGGGCTCAGGAACACTTCAGAAAACCACTGTCAGTAACTACAGTTCGTCGCTACATCTGTAAGTGCACGTTAAAACTCTACTTTGCAAAAAGAAAGCCATTTATCAACAACACCCAGAAACGCTGGGCCCGAGCTCAACTGAGATGGACTGATGCAAAGTGGAAAAGCGTTCTGTGGTCTGACGAGTCCATATATCAAATTGTTTTTGGAAACTGTGGACGTCGTGTCCTCCGGACCAAAGAGGAAAAGAACCATCCGGATTGTTATAGGCGCAAAGTTCAAAAGCCAGCATGTGTGATGGTATGGGGGTGTATTAGTGTCCAAGACATGCGTAACATACACATCTGTGAAGGCACCATTAAACCTCTAAAGGCTGAGTTGGCCACATGCGTGGACAGCACCTTTTAGCTCTTATTTCCAAAATTGTGTACACTACTGAATTGGGGTCTTATGCCCCTTATGTGGACACTTATACTGCCATCTGGTGGTGTCAGAAGAGTATAACATACAATGGAATTTGGAAAAAAAAAGGGTAAAAAAAAAGAATTAGCATGTCACTAAACATGAAGTACACGTTTGTTACTTATGGACTACCGGTAAGTACGTCATATCAAAAGATGATTCTTAGTTTTTATTTTAATTAGGGTCCAATAAGTCCAAATAGCAAAGAGAAATAAAAAAAGCATGTAAACAAACAGCTTGGGCCTTAAGAGGTGTTAATGCTGAAAGGCATGTGCAGGTTTTGGAGCAACATATGTTGCCATCCAAGCAACGTTATCATGGACGCCCCTGCTTATTTCAGCAAGACAATGCCAAGCCACGTGTAGTAAAAGAGTGCGGGTACTAGACTGGCCTGCCTGTAGTCCAGACCTGTCTCCCATTGAAAATGTGTGGCGCATTATGAAGCCTAAAATACCACAACGGAGACCCCCGGACTGTTGAACAACTTAAGCTGTACATCAAGCAAGAATGGGAAATAATTCCACCCGAAAAGCTTCAAAAATTGGTCTCTTCAGTTTCCAAGTGTTGTTAAAAGGAAAGGCCATGTAACACAGTGGTAAAACGTCCTGTGCCAACTTTTTTGCAATGTGTTGCTGCCATTAAATTCTAAGTTAATAATTATTTGCAAAAACAATTACATTTCTCAGTTTCGAACATTAAAAACCTCTAAAGGCCTTAGTGGCCACATGCGTGGACAGCACCATTTAGTTCTTATTTCCAAAATTGTGTACACTACTGAATTGGGGTCTTATGCCCCTTATGTGGACACTTATACTGCCATCTGGTGGTGTCAGAAGAGTATAACATACGATGGAATTTTGAAAAAAAAAAGTGTAAAAATACAAATTTGCATGTCACTACACATGAAGTACACGTGTGTGTACTTATGGACTAAGTACATCATATCAAAAGATGATTTTTTGTTTTTATTCTAATTAGGGTCCAATAAGCCCAAATAGCAAAGAGGAAAAAAAAAAAGCATGTAAACAAACAGCTTGGACCTTAAGAGGTTAAATATCTTGTCTTTGCAGTCTATTCAATTGAATAAAAGTTGAAAAAGATTTGCAAATAATTGTATTCTGTCTTTATTTACCATTTACACAATGTGCCAACATCACGGGTGTTGGGTTTTGTCCAAAATTTTGTATAAAAGTGTGTTTTTCTTTTTAAAAACCATGTTAAATGTTAAAATTATGCTGGTTTAAATTGGCCACCTTAATTTGAGATGCACGTGTTTTGAGTCAAGAGCTCCATCACAGTAGCATGAGGTAAGACTGTGTTATTATCATTGACATTAAAAATGCACAGGTTTTCTTGTATTCTAATTACAACAACAATGTTGTATAACACCATAAACAGAAATCATCTTAAAGGGGAACAATATCACCAGACCTATGTAAGCGTCAATATATACCTTGATGTTGCAGAAAAAAGACCATATATTTTTTTAACCGATTTCCGAACTCTAAATGGGTGAATTTTGGCGAATTAAACGCCTTTCTATTATTTGCTCTAAGTTAATGATTATTTGCAAAAAAAAAAGAAAAGTTTCTCAGTCTTGTCTTGTCTTTGCAGTTGAATATAAGTTGAAAAGGATTTGCAAATCATTGTATTCTGTTTTTATTAACCATTTACACAACGTGCCAACTTCACTGGTCTTGGGTTTTGTAATATAACTAATCGATGTATCTCTGAGAATTTTATGTAAACACACAATGTTTGATGCAGCTTTCGTACTCGATCTCATTAAATTGTGCAGGTGAACTTATTGCTGTGCTGTGTGTACTACATGTTCTTTAATTGCATCTAAAAGCATTGCCTGCTAAGCTATAATATTCAACACTGCTGGGACGCAGAACAGGTGCAGAGAAACAACAGCGCGCACACAGAAAACAAAACTATCTCAACATCCATTCACTTATTCATCTGACCAGCAATCCAGCCATCGAGTGCTGATGCAATATTAACGAGCGCTAAAGGAGGACAACGGATCCAGAGGAATTAAATGAGGGATGACGAGAGAGGGACGAGTGAAAGATGGATCAAGGGAAACTTCCAAGGTAGAAGTTGTAAAACAGCCCCCCCTGGAGGCTGGAAAAAAAAAAGTAAGCAGTACAATGATGGAGGGGAAAAAGGGGTTAGAGAGAGAGAAATCGAGCAAGAAAGACAGAAATTTGGGAGTAAATGAGATCTGGAAGGACCTCGCTAATCAGGGCCAGTGCATTTCTTATTTACACACACTCTCTCAGTCCCACACACACACAGCAAAACATCTCTTATTTACCAGCTTACGTCTGCACTATTTATGTGGCACCGGGGAGCGGCACAGAGGAGAGGAAGAGAGGAGAGGGGCGGCTAAAATATGCATAGGGGCTGCTTCTTCTGGGACGCGCGAGTCGGGGCAGGAAGAAAAGAACCGGAGTCTGGAGAGGAACCGGAAGGGTAAAAAAAGAGTCCGAGGAGAGAAGGCCGGGGACTAACACTACGTGCAGGGCCCAGACATGGACTTGATGTGCAGGAGGAGGGACAGCGTTGGACATGAAGAAGTGAAGAAGGAATCGGTCTGGAGGGGTATGGGATGATGCAACGATACGTGTGTGTGTGTGTGTGTGTGTGTGTGTGTGTGTGTGTGTGTGTGTGTGTGTGTGTGTGTGGGGGAGAGAATGTGAGCAGGACAACACAAACTCTCAGAGGGACTAAAAGAGGCTAAAGCCTTTCTAGATAGCCAAACAGGCCTCCTCATCCATCCGCACCTCATTAAAACACACACACACACACACACACGCACACACACACACACACACACACACACACACACACACACACTGTAAATGCTGGCAGTGGCATTAACCTCCACGGTAGATCTCTGTCTCCCCCTGTCTGCCTTTCTGTCTCGCCCACTTAGAGGGTCTCCCAATGGGACGTGGGAGCAGCGGCAGGTCAGACCGAGGCTGCAAGTTATCACGCATGCAAACCAACACTTGGAAAGGGGATGGAAAAGTTATCAAGGTGGACAGATTAGAGGAGAAAAAATACACTATGTAACAGGACTGAAAGTTACTGGGATGAAAATGCAACATGACCTTACTGGAGTCTTTAGTACACTGTACACAGTAGAGGTTCGAGCTTCAACAACACCCTGAGCAAGACCCCTTTTTTTAATTACCGTATTTTTCGGAGTATAAGTCGCTCTGGAGTATAAGTTGCTCCGGAGTACAAGTCGCACCGGCCGAAAATGCATAATAAAGAAGGAAAAAAACATATATAAGTCGCACTGGATTATAAGTCGCATTTTTTGGGGAAATGTATTTGATAAAAGCCAACACCAATAATAGACATTTGAAAGGCAATTTAAAATAAATAAAGAATAGTGAACAACAGGCTGAATAAGTGTACGTTATATGAGGCATAAATAACATACTTGCCAACCTTGAGACCTCCGATTTCGGGAGGTGGGGGGTGGGGGCGTGGTTGGGGGCGTGGTTAAGAGGGGAGGAGTATATTTACAGCTAGAATTCACCAACTCGAGTATTTCATATATACAGGTAAAAGCCAGTAAATTAGAATATTTTGAAAAACTTGATTTATTTCAGTAATTGCATTCAAAAGGTGTAACTTGTACATTATATTTATTCATTGCACACAGACTGATGCATTCAAATGTTTATTTTATTTAATTTTGATGATTTGAAGTGGCAACAAATGAAAATCCAAAATTCCGTGTGTCACAAAATTAGAATATTACTTAAAGCTAATACAAAAAAGGGATTTTTAGAAATGTTGGCCAACTGAAAAGTATGAACATGAAAAATATGAGCATGTACGATACTCAATACTTGGTTGGAGCTCCTTTTGCCTCAATTACTGCGTTAATGCGTCGTGGCATGGAGTCGATGAGTTTCTGGCACTGATCAGGTGTTATGAGAGCCCAGGTTGCTCTGATAGTGACCTTCAACTCTTCTGCGTTTTTGGGTCTGGCATTCTGCATCTTCCTTTTCACAATACCCCACAGATTTCAATACCCCACAGATTTTCTATGGGGCTAAGGTCAGGGGAGTTGGCGGGCCAATTTAGAACAGAAATACCATAGTCCGTAAACCAGGCACGGGTAGATTTTGCGCTGTGTGCAGGCGCCAAGTCCTGTTGGAACTTGAAATCTCCATCTCCATAGAGCAGGTCAGCAGCAGGAAGCATGAAGTGCTCTAAAACTTGCTGGTAGACGGCTGCGTTGACCCTGGATCTCAGGAAACAGAGTGGACCGACACCAGCAGATGACATGGCACCCCAAACCATCACTGATGGTGGAAACTTTACACTAGACTTCAGGCAACGTGGATCCTGTGCCTCTCCTGTCTTCCCCCAGACTCTGGGACCTCGATTTCCAAAGGAAATGCAAAATTTGCATGGTTGGGTGATGGTTTGGGGTGCCATGTCATCTGCTGGTGTCGGTCCACTCTGTTTCCTGAGATCCAGGGTCAACGCAGCCGTCTACCAGCAAGTTTTAGAGCACTTCATGCTTCCTGCTGCTGTCCTGCTCTATGGAGATGGAGATTTCAAGTTCCAACAGGACTTGGCGCCTGCACACAGCGCAAAATCTACCCGTGCCTGGTTTACGGACCATGGTATTTCTGTTCTAAATTGGCCCGCCAACTCCCCTGACCTTAGCCCCATAGAAAATCTGTGGGGTATTGTGAAAAGGAAGATGCAGAATGCCAGACCCAAAAACGCAGAAGAGTTGAAGGCCACTATCAGAGCAACCTGGGCTCTCATAACACCTGAGCAGTGCCAGAAACTCTTCGACTCCATGCCACGCCGCATTAACGCAGTAATAGAGGCAAAAGGAGCTCCAACCAAGTATTGAGTATTGTACATGCTCATATTTTTCATTTTCATACTTTTCAGTTGGCCAACATTTCTAAAAATCCCTTTTTTGTATTAGCCTTAAGTAATATTCAAATTTTGTGACACACGGAATTTTGGATTTTCATTTGTTGCCACTTCAAATCATCAAAATTAAATGAAATAAACATTTGAATGCATCAGTCTGTGTGCAATGAATAAATATAATGTACAAGTTACACCTTTTGAATGCAATTACTGAAATAAATCAAGTTTTTCAAAATATTCTAATTTACTGGCTTTTACCTGTATTATCAGTTATTTAACCATGTATGCATAAGGTGTATGAGACCTGAACATTGTCTGACCACCACACGCCCAAAACGTCTTCCAGGTTACTTATATTCTAAGGACTTTTATTTTTCTATGGAAGATTTTTGACGTAACTCAGAGGATATAAATGATATAAAGACGTCAAAAAGAGGACAACTTCAGCCAACTGTAATGAGTAGTTTCGGAGTAAAGCTCACAATTCTGATACAGATATTGCATGGATCCCACTAATCACAGGTGTCAAACTCAAGGCCCGGGGGCCAGACGTGGCCCGCCAGTTCATTTTATTTGGCCCTCAAAAGCCTGGAAATAAAATGCATCAATAAAGTACTGTAACTATTTTTACTAAACGTATTCTTTCTTTTTGGGGACGGCGTGGCGAAGTTGGTAGAGTGGCCGTGCCAGCAATCGGAGGGTTGCTGGTTACTGGGGTTCAATCCCCACCTTCTACCATCCTAGTCACGTCCGTTGTGTCCTTGGGCAAGACACTTCACCCCTTGCTCCTGATGGCTGCTGGTTAGCGCCTTGCATGGCAGCTCCCGCCATCAGTGTGTGAATGTGTGTGTGAACGGGTGAATGTGGAAATAGTGTCAAAGCGCTTTGAGTACCTTGAAAGTAGAAAAGCGCTATAAAAGTACAACCCATTTATCATTTATTTATCATTATCTATTTTGGGAGAGAAAAAAAAAGAAGTACTCCATGTACAAATTATGTTAACTTAAATACTGTCTAATTATGCAAAAATATATGATTAGACATTTTTTAAATAGAAATAAATACTAATAATAATGATTTCAAAGCAAGTTATCCATCAAATTGTGTAATGCAAAAGTAGATTTCATGGTAAAATAGTGAAATTTACTGTGGTTTTTACAGCATTTTTCTCTAAATGAAATTTTTTTTTTTTTTTTTTTTTACTGTAATAAACTGTGGTGTCGTTTTGGTATTTACAGTAATACACCAAAATAAATATACAGTTGATTTGCAGTTAAAAAAACCGAACAAAATGGCAGCTCAGGTGCCCAAATTTTACCGTAAAATTGCACTTTTTTAAATTTACAGTAAAAAAAACAAATGTAAATTTTACAGTAACATTCTGGCAACTGAGCTGCCTTTTTTTTCACCATAAAAACAGCATTAATGTTTTTCCATTTACAGTAATATACACTACATTTTGAGGTGAAATTATTGCAACTTACCAGAATTTTTTTTTACATTTTCGTTAAAAAACAAATCTACTAATAAAATGCATTAAAAAAAAAAAAGTGTAATAATAGTATTCACTGTTATAAGCGGCCCTTTGGGGCCAAACATAACTACGATGTGGCCCTCAGTGAAAACGACTTTGACACATCTGCACCAGTTCTGTGGTTGTGTCTCATTTCAAGGTTCATCATTCAGTGAGACGCTGCATTAAGGTGAGGGATGGACGTGTGTGAGGTGTGAGTTGTGTCTGTGTGGACATTAACCGACAGGGTCCAACGGTTAGCCTGCTGTTAAATGGACTTAGCGGCCATATGCCCGCCAGCACTAATCCTACATCACTGACACTTTGTGTGGGTCTGTGCCGCAAGTTTGTCTAGTTGGGAACACATCATGTAAATGTTGTTTCTGAGGATCTGGTGTAGAAGTATGTTAAGGCTGTTCTTCCAATAGAAAGACACAATTCCGATTAGTTTTTCAATGCAAAGGGTTTAAGATAAAATACTTAGAGGAATGAAGTTTAATATTTTTTTCTAAAATGACAGCCATGACTCTGTTTCGGACTTAATGACAATAATCTGCAGTAGTGTTGTACGGTGTACCGGTATTGGTATAGTACCGTGATACTAATAAATTATATTCGGTACTATACCGCCTCTGAAAAATACCGGTCCGCCACCCCCCCTCGTCACGTCATGACATTGCTGGTTTTACTAGCAGAGGAGCATGTTCGGCAGCGCACAATCACAGAGTACTTACAAGCAGACACAGTGTGTAGACAGAAAAGGGAGAATGGACGCATTTTGGCTTAAAAACTAACAATAAAGGTGAAGTTATAACACTGAAACGCCCTCAGGAAGAGGGGCTTTAAGACATGCGGCTAAAGTCCAGTTTCAGTCGGCAGTGTTTTAGCTACTTCTAAATCACTAATCCTCGCCTCCATGGCGACAAATAAAGTAAGTTTCTTACAAGTATCATCCCTGCAGGACGAGGAATAGCTAAACATGCTTCACTACACACCGTAGCTCACCGGCGTCAAAATGTAAACAAACGCCATTGGTGGATCTACACCTGACATCCACTGTAATGATACCAAGTACAGTACCATATCTAGTCCATACTACTATGACTACGTCGATATTTTTTGGCATCACAACATCTTCTCTCGTTTAAAAAAAAAATTATATTGTGTTTATAAACTCAGGAAATACGTCCCTGGACACATGAGGACTTTGAGTATGACCAATGTATGATCCTGTAACTACTTGGTATCGGATTGATACCCAAATTTGTGGTATCATCCAAAACTAATGTAATGTATCCAAACAACAGAAGAATAAGTGATTATTACATTTTAACAGAAGTGTAGATAGGACATACTAAAAGAGAAAGTAAACAGATATTAACAGTAAATGAACAAGTAGATTAATATTTCATTTCCTACCACTTGTCCTTAATAATGTTGACAAAATAATAGAATGATAAATGACACAATATGTTACTGCATATGTCAGCAGACAAATTAGTAGCCTTTGTTTGCTTACTTACTACTAAAATACAAGTTGTCTAGTATGTTCACTATTTTATTTAAGGACAATTAGAAACATATGTTTAATGTACCGTAAGATTTTTTGTTAAAATAAAGCCAATAATGCCATTTTTTGGCATCCTCTTTATATAGAAAATTACCGAAAAGTATAAAAATAATTTTAGTACCGGTACCAAAATATTGGTATCGGGACAACCTTAATCTGCAGTGTTTTAATTATTCACTATCAATTTGTGGAGGGAGACGTGGCCAGCGCTGCCTGCAGGAGCAAAGGTCACCGCCTCTGTCCATGGTGCTGAGGACAGAGCACCATCAGACGAGGGCGTGGCAGTGCTGACGGCGAGACACAGCTGGCAGATGATTAGATTTCACAGGTGGTACGTGTTAATCTAATCATCTGTTGTCTTTAACAGTAAGCGGCCGGGAGCAGGAGGAGGAGAGGATACGGACGTGACTAAAAAGTCACGTTCTGCAGGAGAAAGATTTTGGAAAAACCTATGTACATTAAAAATTGTGTTAAAAAATGCACGCTTGGCTCTTGTGTCGTGTCTACAGTGGAACCGCTAGGAAGCAACGTCCACACAATTATTAACAGTTTGTGTGCAACACACTGTCTTTATGTATCCTAGTTTGCAAATAAAGTGTAGTTGTGGCATGAACACAACAATCTGTACCTAAACAGATCATTTCTCAGTTCGATTGGAGTTCTCCAAGAAGGAGCGACAGGTCAAACTTGACTGACTGGTGTTCGGCCAGCAGTTTGAGCAGGTCACTGGTCTGCAGCAAGACGACGGGGGGAGATAATGACACGGGAAATGAAAGAGCAAGCATTAACCTCATCAAGGACCAGGCCACAGCTGGTCCAAGACCTACTCTTGGGTGACTTATGGTGCCTTCCTATTTGAACACATGCATGCACACACAAATTCATAAATGGCATTATTTTGACAGGACCTAGATCAGACCACTACAAGATGAATTGCGAAATACCTTAGGGCAAAAGTAACGAAAACAAATTATTTAATAAAAATATAAAAGTAAAAAATATATATTTGTGCAGTGGAACCTGGCTAAAACGCCGCTCTAATGTTGATGACATTAACACTTATTTCATAGTTCTGGACCTAAATATGATGTCACAATTTATTGATTTATTTTAGAGTTAGTTAATGCCAGAAAGTTGCCATTTAAAATGACTAAAGTTATGTGTCATGTCTGTTATTTGCTTTTTTTTCCTTTTAAAAATACATAAATAAACAACTGAATGAACATCCTCTGAGACTGGGGATTCCATTTTTTCCAGGGGTTGTAATGTTAACCATCGAGTCATACCAAAGACTATAAAAATGGGACCCATTGGCTCCCTGCTTGGCACTCAGCATCAAGGGTTGGAATTGGGGGTTAAATCACCAAAATGATTCACGAGCGCGGCCACTGCTGCTGCTCACTGCTCCCCTCACCTCCCAGGGGGTGGAACAGGGGATGGGTCAAATGTAGAGGGTAATTTAACCACACCTAGTGTGTGTGTGTGACTATCAGTGTGACTTTAACTTTAACTTTTTAACATATGACTTTTAAAGTAATCATGGACCAGGGTGACAAAAACATGCAATTAAGTGATCAGAATAATAGTTTTACTCGTTCAAACAGGTTCCTTAGGTCTTCTTATTCATATACTTTTTCAAATGTTCTTGTAATCAGACCATATTTTCGGTATATTAGATGTAATTTTTAGGTAATTTTTTAAAATTATTATTTTTTTTTTTCCAAATGTTCTTGTAATCAGACCATATTTTTGATATATTAGATGGAATTTTTAGGTACATTTGTTTTATTTATTATTATTATTTTTTTTTCAAATGTTCTTGTAATCAGACCATATTTTCGGTATATTAGATGGAATTTTTAGGTACATTTTTTTATTATTATTATTTTTTTCAAATGTTCTTGTAATCAGACCATATTTTCGGTATATTAGATGGAATTTTTAGGTACAATTTTTATTTATTTATTTATTTTTTTCAAATGTTCTTGTAATCAGACCATATTTTCGTTATATTAGATGGAATTTTGAGGTACATTTTTTTTTTTTTTTTTTCAAATGTTCTTGTAATCAGACTATATTTTCGGTATATTAGATGGAATTTTTAGGTAATTTTTTTTAATTATTATTCTTTTTCTTCCAAATGTTCTTGTAATCAGACCATATTTTCGGTATATTAGATGGAATTTTTAGGTACATTTTTTTTTTAAATTATTATTATTTTTCTTCAAATGTTCTTGTACTCAGACCATATTTTTGGTATATTAGATGGATTTTTTAGGTACATTTTATTATTATTATTATTATTATTATTTTAATGTTCTTGTAATCAGACCACATTTTCGGTATATTAGATGGAATTTTTAGGTAAATTTTTTTATTATTATTATTTTTTCCAAATGTTCTTGTAATCAGACCATATTTTCGGCATATTAGATGGAATTTTTAGGTACATTTTTAAATTTTTTTTTTTTTTTTTCAAATGTTCTTGTAATCAGACCATATTTTCGGTATATTTTATGTAATTTTTAGGTAAAATATACCATATTTTCGGTATATTAGTTGGAATTTTTTGCCAAAAATCCATCTAATATACCGAAAATATGGTTTGATTACAAGAACATTTGGAAAAAAAAATAATAATAATAAAAAAGTTTTATATGCTTTTATCTCCACTGTGTATGCGGGTAAATGGGCTCCAGTTCTGTAGATGACAACACACCAAGAGGGGGCCACGTATCCAGTCAAGTGATGATAAGGTGGCATTCCAAACACAGTTATCTATGAATAATCAAAAACTAATTGATATTATGGAAAATGACTGCCAGAATAAAGATACTATGAGTCCTTTAAGGACCAACTTAAATGGGTCATATTATGATTTTTTCCCCTACATTTAAAACACTTGCTTATGGTCTACATAACAAGTCATGGTGATTCTTTGGTGAACATTTTGCATACATTTTGCTTTACAGACCATCTTCAAGACACTTTTTGAGTGTCTCCTCAAAACAATTTATTTTTTGTGACGAGGATTAGTGATAAGGCTGCACTGTGGAAGAACTTAATTTATATCGTATATAGCAAAACCGTAGTTACCAGTTATGCAAATTAAACAAATATGTCACCCATTCCCTACACCATCAATATATTTCCTTTGGGAAACACCATTGACTTACCAAGCGTTAAGACCTTTTACCTGATCACCCATTCTAACTAAAGTACAAGCAGTGACTGGTTTCGGCATCCGCTTATCTCGACGTGATTCAGACCAGACGGACGGATGAAAGACACACTAGGCAGCCATCCTTACCTGCAGTTCAGTCTGAAAGAAGAACTTCTGAGGACACTGGGAGCAGTCGTAGATCTTGTCCTCTTGACCGTGGACAGCAAAGATGTGCTGCTGCAGCTTGTTGGCTTGTACAAACACTGAGAAAGGAAGAACACATGATATAATATATATATATATATATATATATATATATATATATATATATATATATATATATATATATATATATATATATATATATATATATATATATATATATACACACAAACGTATAAAACAAGATCATCTGCAATAACATAAACACCTCTAGTGTGACTCCACCAACACTGAAACAATGTGTCTGATTGACTGAGGGGCTGAAGACTACCACAGTATTTTCAGCCAGAACAATAAATAGCTATACAAATAATCGCATGTCTTAAAGCAAGTCTTCCAGAAAAGGATGAAGAGTGTGGGTTACAAGAGGAAAGAGGAGGAAGCAAGGGAAATAAGCTGAGAAACAAGAAGAGCTATCCTCAGCAGACCGTGTGCTATTTATCAATAAATTATCTCCTCTTTTTTAACTTCTGCTCCAGTGTTGTTGTTTTTTTTTAATTTATTTTCTTTCTTTCTTTTGCTCCCCTTTTGTTTCAGTAAACTTCTGGTTTTCACCGAGTGTAGGTGCTGAATTATTAAGCCTCCCCACAGGAGAGGTACCCGTCTTACTAATTCATAAGCCACTAAGGAATAGAGTTAAAGTTTAAAGCCTTGCTGTGTACCTGGGAGTGGGCACACAAGTCCACTCAACAACTGGGGGGGGGGGCAACATAGCGGTGGGGTGACATGGAGAGTGTGTGAGGGAGAGGGCAGGAGGGGACAGCCAGTCAGGGACAGAATGTGGTTTTTGGTCAAATTTATGGGAAATCCTCATCGCAGGCGAGTCATCTGCTTTGTGTTTTGGGACTTCAGAAGGAATTCAAATGTATTTGCATTTGATTGGTGTTATCGCGTCATCTTTTATGCATGGTTTTTGCATGCCCCCAGCTAGAAGAGCCCCCACTGCTGCAGTTTAAAGGGTTAACACAATAACTCTTACCAAATATGAGAACACTGGAATAAATGGCCATTACAGTGCATCTGGGACATATTCACAGTGCTTCACTTTCCCCCACATTTTGTAATGTTGCAGCCTTATACTAAAATTGTACAAATTCATGTTTGTCCTTAAAATTCTACAGACAATACCCCATAACTAGATGAGGCAATTCCTGAAGGAATAGCATGTGAATGCTCCATTGCTGAAGTTGAACTGAAATGATTGACATAATGCAGTATGAATGTAAGAATAGTTTGAATGGTGAAATGGTTTGAATGTTGAAGAGTTTGAATTTCCAGGAACAACAGAATTTGGTATGGAACTTGGGAAAGTGTTAGTTGGATGAGTGGAATGTGTTGGTGTTGAAATGGTTTGAATAGGTTGAAAAATGTGCGAATAGTGGAAGTTTAAAAAATGGACAATTCATTTTGAATGGGAAAAATGTCCGTGAAAACTGGGAATTCTTGGGAATCTGGGAATTTGTCAAAATTGTTGAAGGACAGCACACAGTTTTGAACGGGCTGAATATTTTGGAGTTGGAAATGTCTGAATCGGACGAAAAATGTGGGAATTGTGGAATTTTGAAAAATGTCCCATTCATTTCAATGGGAATTTCGGGAAAAGCGGGAATTTTGGGGAAAATGTTAGAAGACTTGAATGGTCTGAATGAGTTGAAATGGTTGGTGTTGGAAATTTTTCAAATCGGTCGAGAAATGTTGAAGTAGTAACATTTTTAATTGAGAAATGGTATTAAGGACTTTCGGGAAAACCGGGAACTTTTCCAGTTCAAAAAAATACCTTGTTTTTTGTTCTGATTAGGAGGAATGATTTGATGGGAGAACGGTTAAATTGGGTTGAAAAATGTGGAAGGAGTAGTCGCCAGAAAAAAGGGTTTGAAAAAAAAAAAAGGAATTCTGGGAATTCCTGGAATTTTTTTGAACTTAGAACAAATACAGTTTGAATGTCGAGTATGAGTGGAATATGTTGAAGGTGGAATGGTTTGAATCAGTTGAAAAATGTGCAAATGGTGGAAATGTGAAAAATGGCCAATTAATTTTGACTGGGAAAAATGTCCCGGAAAACCTGGAATTCTTGGGAATCTGGGAATGTTTCTAAATTGTTCAAGGAGAGCACATAATTGGAGTTGGAAAAGTCTAAATCGGACAAAAAATGTGGGAATTGTGGAATTTTGAAAAATGTCCCATTCATTTCAATGGGAATTTCGGGAAAAGCGGAAATTTTTTGGAAAATGTTAAAAGACTTGAATGGTCTAAATGAGTTGAAATGGTTGGTGTTGGAATTTTTAAAATTGGTCAAGAAATGTTGAAGTAGTAACATTTTTAATTGAGAAATGGTATTAAGGACTTACGGGAAAACCGGGAATTTTTCCAGTTAAAAAAAATACCTTGTTTTTTGTTCTGATTAAGAAGAATGATTTGATGGGAGAACGGTTAAATTGGGTTGAAAAATGTGGAAGGAGGCGTCGCCAGAAAAAAGGGTTTGAAAAAAAAAGGAATTCCTGGATTTTTTTTTTTTAACTTAGAACAAATACAGTTTGAATGTCGAGGATGAGTGGAATATGTTGAAGGTGGAATGGTTTGAATCAGTTGAAAAATGTGGAAATGGTGGAAATGTGAAAAATGGCCAATTAATTTTGAATGGGAAAAATGTCCCGGAAAACCTGGAATTCTTGGGAATCTGGGAATTTTTCTAAATTGTTCAAGGAAAGCACATAATTGGAGTTGGAAAAGTCTAAATCGGACAAAAAATGTGGGAATTGTGGAACTTTGAAAAATGTCCCATTCATTTCAATGGGAATTACGGGAAAAGCGGAATTTTTTTGGAAAATGTTAAAAGGTGGAATGGTTGGTGTTAGAATTTTTCAAATCGGTCGAGAAATGTTGAAGTAGTAACATTTTTAATTGAGAAATGGTATTAAGGACTTACGGGAAGACCGGGAATTTTTCCAGTTCAAAAAAATACCTTGTTTTTTGTTCCGATTTAGAGGAATGATTTCACGGTAGAACGGTTAAAGTTGGTTGAAAAATGTGGAGGGAGTAGTCCCCAGAAAAAAGGGTCAAAAAAGGGTTTGAAAAAAAAGGAATTCTGGGAATTCCTGGAATTTTTAAAAAACTGGGAACAAATATAGTTTGAATGTCCAGGATGAGTGGAATATGTTGAAGGTGGAATGGTTTGAATCGGTTAAAAAATGTGGAAATGGTGGAAATTTGAAAAATGGCCAATTCATTTTGAATGGGAAAAATGTCCCGGAAAACCTGGAATTCTGGGAAAACTGGGAATCTTTGGAGTTTTTCAAGGGGAAAGCCCGCGATTCCCGAATAGGCTGAACAGTTTGAAGTTGGAACGGTTTGAATCGGGTGAAAAATGTGGAAGGTAGAGCGCGCCAAAATCTGGAGAAGAAGAAGAAGAAAGAAAAGCATATGTGTGAATGCTTTGGAGCATTCACACAATGACGAGGTGATAAAAATTAAGTATTCACACGTTCATAAGTGCATGTGATTTTAATGTTCAGACTAATGGCAGCAGCGCTACTGTAATGCACACAAGCAATGTTTTATGTTATCTTTAATGCTCTTCTCTAGTGTATATTAGTGTTGCCAGATGGAAAATTACTTAGTGTTCTTTCAGTTTTGACAGAATATTGTACTCCATGCAATTGAATATGTTCTGTACGTTAATATGATCTAATCATGCAACAAGATATCCCCAAAAATTTTTGGGGGGTTATCAAAATAAATACATCAAAATGTGCTATTCACCTTTACCTTCACCTAAATAAAAACAGAATACAATGATTTGCAAATCCTTTCCAACTTATATTCAATTGAATAGACTGCAAAGACAAGATCATTAACGTTCCAACTGGAAAAACTTTATTTTTTTTTCAAATATTAGCTCATTTGGAATTTGATGCCTGCAACACGTTTCAAAAAAGCTGGCACAAGTGGCAAAAAAGACTGAGAAAGTTGAGGAATGCTCATCAAACACTTATTTGGAACAACCCACAGGTGAACAGGCTAATTGGGAACAGGTGGGTGCCATGTTTGGGTATAAAAATAGCCTCCATGAAATGCTCAGTCATTCACAAACAAGGATGGGACGAGAGTCACCACTTTGTGTACAAATGCATGAGCAAATTGTCAAACAGTTTAAGAACAACATTTCTAAACCAGCTATTGCAAGGAATTTAGGGATTTCACCATCTACGGTCCGTAATATCACCAAAAGGTTCAGAGAATCTGGAGAAATCACTGCACGTAACATTGAATGCCCGAGATCTCGGATCCCTTAGGCGGTACTGCATCAAAAACCAACATCAGTGTGTAAAGGATATCACCACATGGGCCCAGGAACACTTCAGAAACCCACTGTCAGTAACTACAGTTGGTCGCTATATCTGTAAGTGCAAGTTAAAACTGTACTATGCAAAGCGAAAGCCATTTATCAACAACACCCAGAAATGCCGCTGGCTTCGCTGGGCCCGGGCTCATCTAAGATGGACTGATGCAAAGTGGAAAAGTGTTCTGTGGCCTGACGAGTCCACATTTCAAATTGTTTTTGGAAACTGTGGACGCCGTGTCCTCCGGAACAAAGAGGAAAAGAACCATCCGGATTGTTCTGTCGCAAAGTTCAATAGCCAGCATCTGTGATGGTATGGGGGTGTATTAGTGCCCAAGGCATGGGTAACTTACACATATGTGAAGGCACCATTAATGCTGAAAGGTACATACAGGTCCTGGAGCAACATATGTTGCCATCCAAGCAACGTCATCATGGACGGCCCTGCTTATTTCAGCAAGATAATGCCAAGCCACATGTTACAACAGCTTGGCTTCTTAGTAAAAGAGTGCAGGTACTAGACTGGCCTGCCTGTAGTCCAGACCTGTCTCCCATTGAAAATGTGTGGCGCATTGTGAAGCCTAAAATACCACAACGGAGACCCCCGGACTGTTGAACAACTTAAGCTGTACATCAAGCAAGAATGGGAAAGAATTCCACCTGACAAGCTTCAAAAATTGGTCTCCTCAGTTCCCAAATGTTTACTGAGTGTTGTTAAAAGGAAAGGCCATGTAACACAGTGGTAAAAATGCCCCTGTGCCAACTTTTTTGCAATGTGTTGCTGCCATTAAATTCTAAGTCAATGATTATTTGCAAAAGAAAATAAAGTTTCTTAGTTCAAACATTAAATATCTTGTCTTTGCAGTCTATTCAATTGAATATAAGTTGAAAAGGATTTGCAAATCATTGTATTCTGTTTTTATTTACCATTTACACAACAAGCCAACTTCACTGGGTTTTGTATAATAATCAAATTTGTTTAACAAGGCTATTACACATATACATTCAAGAAGCGATACAAATAAAAATGAGTTTGACAAAAAGGATGACACCAATTATGTATGTGAAGCTACCATTCAGGCTAAATAAAACCTGCCAAAAAGTGGTTGCAACACAAACACAAATTGTGAATGTATTCAACCAAAATGCCATCGTAGAGTATTAAAAACAGACAGGAAAATGCATAATTACTCGTGTTCAGACATATTCCTGCAATAGTCCCCCTTTGCTGCTGTCCTTCAAGGTGAACGTGTGCCGTCTTTAATCTCACCTGTGAAGCAGACGGGACACTTGAAGGTACCTCCCATGCCTTCGAAGCTGTGTTCTATCAGGTGGCAGAGCAGCTTGGCAGGTGAGTCAAACATCTGGTTACACAGCTTGCACTCGTGATTGATGCCCTCCTCTGCAAATAGGACACAGACATACATATGCGCGTGAAGGTTGGATGGAGCCGTATGAGAGCAGGAACATATTTTACACTTAATAATACAACATTCACGACAGATGTTTTGCGCAGACACGAACTGACACCGTCAGGTAGCGGCGGGTAGATGCTACGGGGATGGTATGCACACCGCCGTCGGAGGACGTGGAGGGTATGACATGACGACCTCGTTCTAATGTGCTTTCCTAATGCAGGCATGTGATTTGACCACAATGAAAAAGACTGAAAACATTTCCGGGGATCTGGGGGACGTAGGCCCCCAGCCAGGTCCTGGTTTTTCACCAATTTAACATGCTAAAATTAACAAAGACAGCACCATTTGAAGAAAATATTTTAGTGTTTAAAGACATGAAAACTTCATTAATAGAACATACCTTGCTTCAAGTTGTTTCATATGTTTTTGGCGTTTCGCATGTACTTCCAAAGCCTTCAAACCTTGTGATCCATAGTCAATATTATCATGACACCCATACTTGCCAACGCTTGAGACCTCCGATTTCGGGAGGTGGGGGGAGGGGGTGGGGGTGAGCGTGGTCAGGGTGGGACGGGGGTGTGGCTAAAATGGGAGGAGTATATTTACAGCTAGAATTCACCAAGTCAAGTATTTCATATATATATATATATATATATATATATATATATATATATATATATATATATATATATATATATATATATATATAAGAAATACTTGACGTTCAGTGAATTCTAGCTATATATATATATATATATTTATTTTATTATATATATATACATATATATATATATATATATAAAAGAAATACTTGAATTTCAGTGTTCGTTTATTTACACATATACACACACATAACACTCATCTACTCATTGTTGAGTTAAGGGTTGAATTGTCCATCCTTGTTCTATTCTCTGTCACTATTTTTCTAACCATGCTGAACACCCTCTCTGATGATGCATTGATGTGTGGCACGCACAAAAGTGCTTTCATCAAATGCACTAGATGGCAGTATTGTCCTGTTTAAGAGTGTCACAACATTGCTGTTTACGGCAGACGAACTGCTTTACGGCATACAAAAAAGTGACTGCTGTTGTTGTGTGTTGTTGCCACGCTGGGAGGACGTTAATGAAACTGCCTAACAATAAACCCACATAAGAAATCAAGAACTCGCCCTCCATCATTCTATAGTTATAACGTGATTGGGCAGGTACGCTTTTTTATATTGTGGAGGACCTGAGTCCGCCTGAATTTCGGGAGAAAATTTGTCCCGGGAGGTTTTCGGGACAGGCGCTGAATTTCGGGAGTCTCCCGGAAAATCCGGGAGGGTTGGCAAGTATGATGACACCACGTGCACAAAACCTTTCCCGGACGATCGATTTTCCGAATAAAATCACCGAACAAAGTCGTAACTTCCTTCTTCCCAACAGTATCAGTGATTTCCCTTTCCATCCAGTCCCATCAAAACTTATTTTTGACATGTTTATAAATTTCTTTTACTCGTAAAGCGTCCTTTCTCTCGAGAACCGACATCGTTTACATGTGGAAAATTGCGGTAATAATAACCATTATGAATGATGACGTTATTAACGTCATCATTCATAACAGATGTCCTGATTGGTCACAAGGAACATATCGACCAATCAACTACGGCGTAATATAAACTACGTCTCGAATCTTGATTTAGGGTCGGGAAAAAAAACGGAAAAACGGGAGATAATTTTTTTTCTTCCCGAGATTAAAAAAGACGGAATTCCGACTTTAGACGGAAAAATCACATGCCTGCTAATGTAAGTTACTTGGCATCAGAAACAAGCGGCGTAGTATTGACTTTTCAACACACATTCAAAAGTTGATGTTTTGTTGTTGAATTCCCTCCATCATCATTTAATTTCTTTTTATTCCTTTCATGAAAATGCATATATACAAACCATATACAGTTGAGACTTTCATTGTTTTTTTTGTTTCTTATACATTTCCATGATCGGAAAGGAGCAGATGGAAGAATACTATTCTTATATTTGTCTGCCCCCTTTTTAGCACAAATTATTTTAGATGACTTTATCACTGTTCCCTCCACCAACACCCCAACTCCAAAATACTTTTAATTTTCGTTCAAGCATTTTCAAAATGACACGTCCAATCAAAATCAAAAATCAGTTTGATATAATTCCAGTTGTGTCTTTTTGTAACTCTTTTTAAATTCAAAGATAGTCTTGCAACTTTTTAAGTCTTTGTCTAGAGCAGGGGTCGGCAACCCGCGGCGTGCGGCTCTTTAGCGCCGCCCTAGTGGCAATTATTTATTTATTTAAAACAATTTTTTATGTACAAACAGCTGAGAAACAATAATCAAAATAAATATGGTGCCAGTATGCCGTTTTTTTTTCAATAAAATACTGAAAAGGATAGAAATGTAGTTGGTCTCTTTTATCCGATTATTAATCGATTAATCGAAGTAATAATCGACAGATTAATCGATTATCAAATTAATTAGTTGCAGCCCTAATATATATATATATATATATATATATATATATATATATATATATAAAAACAACAACCGTAGATTTTACAGTAAAAAACTGGCAGCTCTGTCAACATAATTTTAACGCAAAAAACTGTTGTAGTTTTTTTTCAATCCACAATAACATGCTGTAAACAACAAAGTAAAATGTTTTGTCATTTTTATGAATTTGATGGGTCGTTAAGTATTTTTATTTAGACAAAAACACCTTTGGAAAGTATGATAATATACTGTAAAATGTAGACTTAGACAAACTTTATTGATCCACAAATATAGGTATAAAGTAGACTAAAACATTACCATATTAGCAATATAAAATATAACATATACAGTATGTAATATTTACATATTGTATATACAGTATATAATATATACTGATATTTTATATTATTATATTATATTATATTTTTATATAATATATACAATATAATATATCTTTTATTTGATAATAATAATAATAATAATAATTTGTTGCAATAATGGATACTATTAAAGTTTAAAAGGTATGCAATTTCAAGCAGTACATATATTTTTTCCTGTCAAAATGAAAAAAATCTGTTACATTTAGTGAGAAAATATGAAGTACTTTATTGACACATATCATTTCCAGGTGTTAGTGGGCCAGATGAAATGATGCCGCGGGCCAGATCTGGCCCCCGGGCCTTGAGTTTGACACCTGTGACGTACAGTATACTGTTGACTGAGATGGGCAGGGTTGGGGGAGGGAGGGGTTTGGTGGTAGCGGGGGTGTATATTGTAGCGTCCCAGAAGAGTTAGTGCTGCAAGGGCTTCAGGGTATTTGTTCCGTTGTGTTTATGTTGTGTTACGGTGCAGATGTTCTCCCGAAATGTGTTTGTCATTCTTGTTTGGTGTTGGTTCACAGTGTGGCGCATGTTAAAGTTGTTTCTACGGCCACCTTTAGTGTGACCTGTATGGCTGTTGATCAAGTATGGATGGTATTCACTTATGTGTGTGTAAAAGCCGCATATATTATATGACTACGTCCGTGTTTTACCGGATATGTACCGCTCCGTACAGCGGCGTTTCAAAAGGTAATTAAGTTTACTTATTGAAACCGATACCGATAATTTCCGATATTACATTTTAAAGCATTTATCAGGCGATATTATCGGACATCTCTAATTTTGGGATTATTGATATCGACCAATATAAAAAAAACGATGATACTATATCGCCCAGCCTACTTACTGTATTTCTATCCATAATGTTTATCCCTGCGGTCTATGCAGGACATAGGAACCAAATATAAGGGAGACAAGTACAAGCGACACACACACTATTTAGCACCACAAGCTGCAGGGGATTGTGAGGTTAATAACGTCTTCGGTCACACATCCATGACACACACACTGACAAGTACAACACACACATATTCCCATCTCTCCTCTTGCCTCAAAGGACAACAAAAGGGTGCCCTAATCCTGCCTCAATAGCTGTGTGTGTGTGTGTGTGTGTGTGTTTGTGTGTGTCGGGTGCCACACCGGCTTATGTGGTCGGTATGCTCCACGGTCGGCTTCCCCAAACATCCCCTTGTTCGCACACGCAGACACACACCGACCTCAAAGGCTGCTTGGTTGTGTGCGGCGCCAGAGTGTCCGAGGCATGGCGAGAGCGATAGAAGTTCATTATCATTGACTGGGAGATTGACGCAGTGGGGGGGTGTGCCGCCCACATGGTGGGCGGCACACATCGAGCGATTGTGGGAGGCACTGCTTTTAAATCAATTGTCAGGATTCATTGTTGTGTGTGTTTTCTGAAATGTTTTTTTTACAAAAATATGTTGTCTTTATGCTCATGATTGATGTTAAGTCACAGTTATAAGGTGACTGAATTATTGTATTTTTCGGACTATAAGGCATACTTAAAATCCTTTTTTTCTCTCAAAACTCGACAGTGCGCTTTATAATGTACGAATAATTCTGGTTTTGCTTACGGACCTCGAAGCTATTTTATTTGGTACATGGTGAAATGATAAGTGTGACCAGTAGATGGCAGTCACACATAAGAGATACATGTAGACTGCAATATGACTAAAGTAAACAACACCAACATTTTATATGTTCCAAAAAGGTTAAAACAAACAACAAAAAACATGAGCAGCATGAGACGACCACCGCACCACCGGTCCCTCAGGTCAGCTGATCAGCTGATCCTGGAGGTACCCAAAACAAAGCGCAAGCTCAGAGGGGACAGAGCTTTCTCTGTTGCGGGTCCCAAACTCTGGAACGATCTCCCTCTCCATGTGAGACAGGCCCCTTCTTTGGCTATTTTTAAGACCCTTCTTAAAACCCATTTTTATTCACTGGCTTTTAACCCAGCATGAGACTTTGAACTGTTTTTAGCTTTTAACTTTTTGAACTGTTTTTAACTTTTAAACGGGTTTTATCTAACAAACTGTTCTTAGGGTAATTTATATTTGCTTTTAATTGTGTATTTTTATTTCTGTTTTAAATGTTATTTTTTAGTCTGTCCTTTGCCTCTATTTCTTTGTGGTGTACAGCCTTTGTTTTTCAACTGTGCTTGTTTTTAAAGGGCTTTATAAATAAAGTTGGTATGGTATGGTATTGAAAATACAAAACATTACACACGGCACTCAAAAAACTATCAAAATGTTTTAGTACGACTTTGGTAAGCTATGAAGCCGCACCGCTTGATGGATTGTACTGTGCTTCAACATACGAGTATTGTTATGGTGTGTGTATAAGGTAAGACATATTATCTAGCGTTTTGTTTAGCAATATTATGCAAAAGCAACGTTTCTTACCTTCTGGTACCTGTTTATGTGTATTTGGGATCTGCATAAGTCCTGAAAAATTGCGCGCATCCGCCTTTGTAGTCTGTGATGACACCGTAGTTGATAAGCTTCTTATTTTTCTCTCTCTTCTTGTTATGGGACATTCATGCTCCGCTGTTGCCATTTCTAATATAAAGTAGTGTAAAGTTCTTACTTATATCTGTCAGTAAACTCGCCATGAAAGCACTAAAACATACTGGTATAGTGAGTTTACATAATTCACTCAAGGAACTTTAGTTTCGAGAGAGTTCCGGTCGGACGGTTTTTCACGGGACACATTTCCGGCGTTGTTGCACTAGTGAGCCACGGATGAGGAGATGCTGCTCCGTTATTGATTGAAGTAAAGTCTGAATATCATTAAAACAGTTAGCGCCATCTTTTGGCACTTCTTCCACTCCCGTCCTTGCACGCTACACCGCTACAACAAAGATGACGGGGAGAAGACGCTGTCGAAGGTGAGCCACGTAAATAAGACCGCCCACAAAAACGGCGTATCCTGAAGCAACTTGAAGATGATCTGTAAAACATCATCTATGCAATATTTTGACCAAAGAACCACCATTGCATGTTATGTAGACCACAAGGAAGTCTTTTACATTTGGAAAAAAAAAAAAAAGACTCCTTTAATGCGCCTTATAATCCAGTGCGCCTAATACACTATATTGCCAAAAGTATTTGGCCACCCATCCAAATGATGAGAATCAGGTGTCCTAATCACTTGGCCCGGTGTATAAAATCAAGCACTTAGGCATGGAGACTGTTTCTACAAACATTTGTGAAAGAATGGGCCGCTCTCAGTGATTTCCAGCGTGGAACTGTCATAGGATGCCACCTGTGCAACAAATCCAGTCGTAAAATTTCCTCGCTCCTTAATATTCCAAAGTCAACTTTATTATAAGAAAAGTGAAGAGCTTGGGAACAACAGCAACTCAGCCACCAAGTGGTAGGCCAGGTAAACTGACAGAGAGGGGTCAGTGGATGCTGAAGCGCATAGTGCAGGGGTCGGCAACCCGCGGCTCTAGAGCCGCATGCGGCTCTTTAGCGCCGCCCTAGTGGCTCTCTGGAGCTTTTTAAAAAAATGTATGAAAAATGGAAAAAGATGAGGGGAAAACAATATATTTTTGTTTTAATATGGTTTCTGTAGGAGGACAAACATGACACAAATCTCCCTAATTGTTACAAAGCACACTGTTTATATTAAACATGCTTCACTGATTCGAGTATTTGGCGAGCGCTGTTTTGTCCTACTAATTTTGCCGGTCCTTGAACTCACCGTAGTTTGTTTACATGTATAACTTTCTCCGACTTTCTAGGACGTGTTTTATGCTACTTCTTTTTCTGTCTCATTTTGTCCACCAAACTTTTAAGGTTGTGCATGAAAGGTGAGTTTTGTTGATGTTATTGACTTGTGTGGAGTGCTAATCAGACATATTTGGTCACTGCATGACTGCAAGCTAATCGATGCTAACAGGCTATTTAGGCTAGATATATGTACATATTGCATCATTATGCCTAATTTGTAGCTATATTTGAGGTCATTTAGTTTCCTTTAAGTCCTCTTAATTCCATGACACACTATCTGTATGTAATATGGCTTTTAATTTTTTGCGGCTCCAGACAGATTTGTTTTTGTATTTTTGGTCCAATATGGCTCTTTCAACATTTTGGGTTGCCGACCCCTGGCATAGTGCAAAGACTTTCTGCACAGTCAGTTGCTACAGAGCTCCAAACTTCATGTCACCTTCCAATTAGCCCACGAACAGTACGCAGAGAGCTTCATGGAATGGGTTTCCATGGCCGAGCAGCTGCATCTAAGCCATACATCACCAAGTCCAATGCGAAGCGTGTGGATGCAGTGGTGTAAAGCACGTCGCCACTAGACTCTAGAGCAGTGGAGACGTCTTCTCTGGACTAATAAATCACGCTTTTCCATCTGGCAATCTGAGGGATGAGTCTGGGTTTGGAGGTTGCCAGGAGAACGCTACATTTTGGACTGCATTGTGCCGAGTGTGAAATTTGGTGGAGGAGGAATTATGAAGTGGGGTTGTTTTTTCAGGAGTTGGGCTTGTCACCTTTGTTCCAGTGAAAGGAACTTTGAATCCTCCAGCATACCAAAATATTTTGGACAATTTTATGGTATGGCACTTCAAGTTCATATGTGAGTCAAGGCAGGTGGCCAAATACTTTAGGCAATATAGTGTATATGGAAAAAGGTCGAAAATAGACAATTCATCGGCAGTGCGCCTTATAATCCGGTGCGCCCTATGGTGATGTGCATACCAATCATTGCCCAGAAACCAGGACACGGACACAGGCCTCCAGTGTGTCATCAAACACTTCTTCTTCTCGGACAAATACATTGTTTTGATCAGTGTGTGTGAGGATTGCACACACGGTACGTCGCCTCCCCTCCTGAGAGGGAGTCGGCGTGTGAGCGTTTGTGGATGTGACCCATAGTGAGATGACAAAGTCGTACAGCATCCTGCCGTTACACTTTGTCTCGCAGCGTGCATTGGACGCGCACGCACACACACACACACATGCACGCTCACACACACACACGACCACTGCAGGCCCACGCTGAGGCAGAGAACACAGGGGAGAGAAGGATGAGAGAGAAACAAAAAGAGACAGGCAGGGTGAAGGTTAATACTTTGGAACACAACAATGGACAAAGAGTTTTAGGGAGGTATTAAAACAAGATTTTAGTCTTTGTTTCTTTTTCCACGTTGGTACGAGCGAGAATGTATAGTCATGGAGATCACAGGAAGTACCTGAAGCGCTGATTAGTCGAAGGCACGATCCAGCTGTGCTGACGATTGCCATTTACTAGGACAAGGCTTAAGTGCACATGTAAGGACTTTTTCTTTATTTCTCCACAGGGAATATAATCACCTACTCTGACATCTTTACACAAACTTGAAGATTCTCAGATGTTTACAGTAACTTGGTGCACAATACTGTCCGAGTCCAGCCTGTAAGTGTGGTTCTTAACTAGAGATGTGCGATAATATCGGGCTGACGATATTATCGGTCGATAAATGCTTTAAAAAGTAAATTATCAGTATCAGTTTCGAAAAGTAAAATGTATGACTTTTTCAAACGCCGCTGTACGGAGTGGTACACGGACGTAGGGAGAAGTACAGAGCGCCAATAAACCTTAAAGGCTCTGCCTTTGCGTGCCGGCCCGATCACATATTACCTACGGCTTTTCACACACACAAGTAAATGCCAAGCATACTTGGTCAACAGCCATACAGGTCACACTGAGGGTGGCCGTATAAACAACTTTAACACTGTTACAAATATGCGCCACACTGTGAACCCACACCAAACAAGAATGACAAACACATTTCGGGAGAACATCCGCACCGTAACACAACAGAACAAATACCCAGAACCCCTTGCAGCACTAACTCTTCCGGGACGCTACAATATACACCCCCACTCCCCCCCACCTCAACCCTGCCCCCCCAACCTCAACCTCCTCATGCTCTCTCAAGGAGAGCATGTGCCAAATTCCAAGCTGCTGTTTTGAGGCATGTTAAAAGAAATTATACACTTTGTGACTTCAATAATGAATATGGCAGTGCCATGTTGGCCTTTTTTTCCATAACTTGAGTTGATTTATTTTGGAAAACCTTGTTACATTGTTTAATGCATCCAGCGGGGCATCACAACAAAATTAGGCATAATAATGTGTTAATTCCACGACAGCATGTATCGGTTGATATCGGAATCGGTAATTAAGAGTTGAACAATATGGGAATATGGAATATCGGCAAAAAAGGCATTATCAGACATCTCTATTCTTAACCTTGTTTTAGGTCACGGACCCCTTTAAGAAGCTGATAACAGCTTAAATTGACACATTTTTCCATAAATATTGACATTAACAACTCTGCAGCCAATGTGCACACTTTGTTAAATATTTTAAATGTATTAGTCAACTTAAAGTAAACAATCTAATATATATACATCTATATATATATATATATTTTTTTTTTTTAAATTTTTATTTTATTTGTTTTTTTCAAAACTGAGTGTTACTTACAATTGTAAAAATCAAATATAATTTTTCACAGCATATAAAAAAGGTCCACTACATATACTGCTTTCTACGATATTTCAAGTATTTTTCGGACTATAAGGGGCACTTAAAATCCTTTAATTTTCTCAAAAATCGACGGTGCGCCTGATAACCCGGTGCGCTAATGTACGGAATAATTCTGGTTGTGCTTACCGACGTTGAAGCAATTTTATTTGGTACATGGTGTAATGATAAGTGTGACCAGTAGATGGCAGTAACACATATGAGATACGTGTAGACTGCAATATGACGCGAGTAAACAACACCAAAACTTTAAATGTTCCATTGAGAATATAGAACATTACACACGGCGCTCAAAAATCTTTCAAAATGTTTTAGTCAGAAGTACGAGTATTATTATGGTGTGTGTATAAGGACCGCAAAATGGCACCCATTAACGGACATATTATCTGGCGTTTTGTTTTGCAATATTATGCAAAACCAACTTTTCTTACCTTCTGGTACCTGCTGATCTGTTTTTGGGATCTGCATAAGTCCTGAAAATTTGCGCAGGTCCGCCATTGTAGTACGTGTCGACGACGTAGTCGATAGGCTTCTTCTTTTTCACTATCTTCTTGTTATGGGGCATTTCTAATATAAAGTAGTGTAAAGTTTTTACTTATATCTGTCAGTAAACTCGCCATGAAAGCGCTAAAACATACCGGTGTAGTGAGTATACATTATTAACCCAAGGAACTTTAGGTATTAGAGTTCCGGTCGGACGTTTTTTTGTTGTTGCACTAGTGAGCCACGGATGAGGAGATGCTGCTCCGTTATTGATTGAAGTAAAGTCTGAATGTCATTAAAACAGTTAGCTCCATCTTTTGACACTTCTTCCACTCCCGTCCTTGCACGCTACACAGCTACAACAAAGATGACGGGGAGAAGACGCTGCCGAAGGTGAGCCACATAAATAAGACCGCCCACAAAACAGCGCCGACAATTATATGTCGTCAATAGTCGTGGCTTCGTCACTCGTGTTTTTACGGCCGGAAGTAGGTTACTCGCAAAAACAACGCCAGTGACGACATGTAAAGTGTGAAGATTTCCTCTTGTTGTTGTTAAAAACATGAATACCTTACTCATTTTGCAAAGTGAACCTTGTTTTTAAGGCAGTGCATCTGCCAACATTTTAAGAATTAATCAAATATCGAATTTTACACATTGAGTCTATTAGAGTGCTAAAACTGCCAAGAGTTAATCAAAAGTCAATATAGCAGTGTGCAGCTTTTTAAACATCACAACATGCTAGATTTCTTTTTGAGGAAGTTAGATTTTGTGTTTTGTTGTTTGTTTTCATTGCTGTTATTTGAACTGTTTTTTAAATACATAAACAAGGTTAATTGTTTTTGTTTTTTTTTAGCATTTTGCTTTTCCTTCCTTTTAAATGGACAACATTTTATTAGTCATTTAAATTTTTGAATGAGCAACACAGTTACAGTATAAATTAATATTTACAAATTAATTAGTCATATTTGTTGTTGGTAAACACATGCCTAAAATAAATTAAGCTGCATTTAGAAGTCGATGGAAAAATTAAAGCCATTAAATAAGTGTGCACTTTATTATCCGATTAGTCGACGAATCGTTCACTAATCGACTATCAAAATAATAGCCTAGTATAATATAAGTCCCTTGCTATGAGTGTGACATGCGAACACACACACGCACACACACACACACACACACACACACACACACACACACACACACACACACACACACACACACACACACACACACACACACACACACACACACACACACAGGTATTTGTTAGCTTCTTGAGACTTCCGAAAAATGCCTACCTCTTAAGGACCACCCTTTCTAAACATATAAAGATTTGTATATACAACATTAATAATATATACATACTATGCAAATATACAATGTATATATATATATATATATTTTTTTTTTAAAATATATATATATACTGTATATATATATATATTTTTAATTTTTATTTTAGCCAAAGGGGGCGCATTTCAATTTCTTACACACACTTGTTATTTCATATGTTGACCAGAGGGGGAGCCCTTTTTGGGACCACCCTTAATTTTGATAGATGTCACCAACAGGGGTGCAAATGAGACATTCTCTATTAGATGCAATGGTTTTCCGTATTGGGACCATGATTTATGTCCTAACTTGTTCACACCTCCTCATATGGAAGGCACTTTTCCTTGTTGATGTCTCAAGAAGGGTAGAAATACAAGAACACTAACAGATTTGATGTGTGTTTCACATGCAAACCAAAGAATGCAGCAATACAGGCAACAAAAAGGCCAGACACACGCACACACACACACACACACACACACACACACACACACACACACACACACACACACACACACACACACACACACACATACACACACACACACACACAGCTCATGGTCAGCCTTAGCTCCATTCACTCGTTACCATCCACTCTCCCTGCTAATTGACCAGAGGAAAGGGACCAGGTGGCTTGCAGTCACACACACACACACACACACACACACACACACACACACACACACACACACACACACACACACACACACACACACACACACACACACGGCTCATCACAGTGAAACATGTAGCAGGGCATAAATGAGCTACTTGGTCCCTAAGGTGGCTGCCTTCCCCTATTACACACACACACACACACACACACACACACACACACACACACACACACACACACACACACACACACACACACACCATAGGCTATCACACTCCTCCGGGTATTCTGGCACCCACTAACCCTAAAACCCCACCCCCTTTTCCCTCCATTGCTATCTGCACACTGGCTGCTGGGGGTCCCTGGGGTGCCAACCCTCCATTACTACCCCTCCTTACTCTTGTCAGCCCCTTCTCTCCCCAAAACTACGCGACGCCGTGTGTGTGGGAAAAGCACGGCGAGGGTGAACGTGTGTGCGGATTGTCTCTTGTGGCGCAGAGGCCGTAAAGGATGCCAGGCAATAGATGGCGGGGACGGCGAGGGGGGGGGCGGAAGAAAAGCGTGGATGGGAGGGGAGTCGCGATGGAGTGAGAGAGATGGAATGTCGATGGGAAGGAAGAGGAGATGGGCAGAGGAGGGGAGGGGGCGATAAAGTGCAGCCGGGAGGAGAGCAGTGGACGGGAGGCGGAGGAATATGGACCTCTCTAGGGGGTTCGCTCAAGGTGTGTTTCCATAGCAACCAAGTGGAGGGAGGTGTAGGGGGGGTTAGGCTGACCCATTGGTAATGTGGGGGCTGGACAATGCACATAGAAAACCTACTGCAGTGCTGGAGGGGTCCCAAGAGAACCCCCACCTTACTCACCCTCTCTCTCTCACACATGCGCAGACAAAGAATGCTGCAGTGTGGGGGTCCCCGGGGGACCCTCCACCCACACACTCGCTTTCTCATTTTCCATCCAGCCTCTAATTCTATCACTCTTTAAATGTCAATATTTTCATCATCTGAATGCTCCTCATCTCTGTGTGGGTTTCTATGCTTGATACCGAATGACAATGAGAGCGTGGAACGTTTGACAGTGCAGTCGGTCGTGGGCAGAGGTTAATTTGGAGTCACGGCCCAGGAAAAGGGTTTCAGAACACAACTGGATTTCAAACCCAGTGAGTTGTACTTTTTTTTTTTTTTTAATGCATTTGTCATTTCATTCAGCTCATATCATGATGTGTTTCTTTTAGGATTCAGATCAAAACACGCTTTACTGACCAATGTTTGGAATCTTTAGACAACCAACAACCCTAGTTTATTAGCCAATAAGGCACTAGTTGAATATACAGTTCTATCTAACATAATAGTGTGAGAGTCCAGTCCATATAGATTCCTTGAAAAGGATTTGCAAATCATTGTATTCCGTTTATATTTACATCTAACACAATTTCCCAACTCATATGGAAACGGGGTTTGTAATAGTGAGAGAGTCCAGTCCATAGTGGATCTAACATAATAGTGAGAGTCCAGTCCATAGTGGATCTAACATAATAGTGAGAGTCCAGTCTATAGTGGATCTAACATAATATTGTGAGAGTCCAGTCCATAGTGGATCTAACATAATAGTGTGAGAGTCCAGTCCATAGTGGATCTAACATAATAGTGAGAGTCCAGTCCATAGTGGATCTAACATAATAGTGAGAGTCCAGTCTATAGTGGATCTAACATAATATTGTGAGAGTCCAGTCCATAGTGGATCTAACATAATAGTGTGAGAGTCCAGTCCATAGTGGATCTAACGTAATAGTGAGAGTCCAGTCCATAGTGGATCTAACATAATAGTGAGAGTCCAGTCTATAGTGGATCTAACATAATATTGTGAGAGTCCAGTCCATAGTGGATCTAACATAATAGTGTGAGAGTCCAGTCCATAGTGGATCTGACAGAATAGTGTGAGAGTCCAGTCCATAGTGGATCTAGCATAATATTGTGAGAGTCCAGTCCATAGTGGATCTGACAGAATAGTGAGAGTCCAGTCCATAGTGGATCTGACAGAATAGTGAGAGTCCAGTCCATAGTGGATATAACATAATAGTGTGAGAGTCCAGTCCATAGTGGATCTAACATAATAGTGTGAGAGGCCAGTCCATAGTGGATCTAACATAATAGTGTGAGAGTCCAGTCCATAGTGGATCTGACAGAATAGTGAGAGTCCAGTCCATAGTGGATCTAACATAATAGTGTGAGAGTCCAGTCCATAGTCGATCTAACATAATAGTGGGAGTCCAGTCCATAGTGGATCTAGCATAATATTGTGAGAGTCCAGTCCATAGTGGATCTGACAGAATAGTGAGAGTCCAGTCCATAGTGGATATAACATAATAGTGTGAGAGTCCAGTCCATAGTGGATCTAACATAATATTGTGAGAGTCCAGTCCATAGTGGATCTGACATAATAGTGTGAGAGTCCAGTCCATAGTGGATCTAACATAATAGTGTGAGACTTCAGTCCATAGTGGATCTAACATAATAGTGTGAGAGTCCAGTCCATGGTGGATCTAGCATAATAGTGTGAGAGTCCAGTCCATAGTGGATCTAGCATAATATTGTGAGAGTCCAGTCCGTAGTGGATCTGACAGAATAGTGAGAGTCCAGTCCATAGTGGATATAACATAATAGTGTGAGAGTCCAGTCCATAGTGGATCTGACAGAATAGTGAGAGTCCAGTCCATAGTGGATATAACATAATAGTGTGAGAGTCCAGTCCATAGTGGATCTAACATAATAGTGTGAGAGGCCAGTCCATAGTGGATCTAACATAATAGTGTGAGAGTCCAGTCCATAGTGGATCTAACATAATATTGTGAGAGTCCAGTCCATAGTGGATCTGACATAATAGTGTGAGAGTCCAGTCCATAGTGGATCTAACATAATATTGTGAGAGTTCAGTCCATAGTGGATCTAACATAATAGTGTGAGAGTTCAGTCCATAGTGGATCTAACATAATATTGTGAGAGTTCAGTCCATAGTGGATCTAACATAATAGTGTGAGAGTTCAGTCCATAGTGGATCTAGCATAATAGTGTGAGAGTTCAGTCCATAGTGGATCTAACATAATATTGTGAGAGTTCAGTCCATAGTGGATCTAACATAATAGTGTGAGAGTTCAGTCCATAGTGGATCTAACATAATAGTGTGAGAGTTCAGTCCATAGTGGATCTAACATAATATTGTGAGAGTTCAGTCCATAGTGGATCTAACATAATAGTGTGAGAGTTCAGTCCATAGTGGATCTAACATAATAGTGAGAGTCCAGTCCATAGTTTAACACATATAGATTCCTTTCTTTCATGAAGACAAGAATATAAGTTGGTGTATGACCTGATTGTGATGACTTGCATTGATTAGAATCAGACAGTAGTGATGATAACGTCCACATTTTCAAATGGAGGAGAGAAAAAAAAGTCCTCCTTTCTGTCCAACACCACATGAAAGTGGTTGCTTTTTGCCATCTTATTTGTCCAGCTTCCATACTCCTTTTTATACACTTTACAAGAAATACATTGGCGGCAAACTCCGTAGCGAGAGTATACACTGTACAATATCTTTTCTTCTTTCAAGTAAAAGAAAATAACACAATGCAATAATTTACGCATTTAAAATTTCAAAGTGAATCTCTTGCGCACGCCGGCTTTCTTAAACTCTTATTTTGTGTGCAGGCAGGATGAAGCAGGGCGGTCGGTGCGGTCGGTCTTTAGAGTTTTGACGGCAGGCACGGCGCCAGAGTCTGTTGAAATAAAAAGTGTTTCACGCCTTCCTGTCGGTCATTTTTTCTTAATAATGATCTGGCAGCAGCCAGCGTCATCTCACAAGACCCTCGGGTGCCGTGAATGTCAATCAAGTGACAAACGTGACGTCTTGGTGAAGATTGATGATCGCTCATTTTTAGGTCTATTTATTAATGCCTGGCTGGGGATGGACTGACACACCCTCCGCCTGGCGATCGACGTAATGGGCACCCCGGATTTAAATCAACTGATACATCTTTTACTGCATCTTCTTATAACCACTAACTTCTGCTAAGAAAAGAGTCCCATACACACAGCAACACATTCACACTATTGGCAAGCATGGCAGGCATATGGCGACTACCAGTTAGTGTTAGTGCGTAATGAAAGCCAGCACAAATTGAGCATATCCGTGCAGCGTGTATTGGAAGGAGATGCGGTGTGTGTGTGTGTGTGTGTGTGTGTCCGTCTGTGTGTTTAGCAGCTTGGATTTTGCACTCTCCGATTACATAACAGTAGAGTCATAGTGCCTGTGAAAGCAAAACATGCCAGTTCCAATACTGAATGCACGTGCAAACATGCTGCTACTACTACTACTAATACTCCTATTGCTACACCTCTTTTGACTGGACATGTGGCTGTTCTCTATAAGGTGAGATTGGGACATTTCCAGAAATGGGTTGGATATAGCTATAAAATATCCCCAATTAAACCAGCAATAAAGTTTGATTATGCAGCATTCCAAACTGTGCATTTATTTAAAAGCGTTGGGATTTAAAGGCAGTAAAGGAGCATTGATTAAAAAAATACTTGAGAAGAAAGAAGCAAGAAATACTATTCTATATCTCTCTTAAGCAACAGTCAGTGGAGGGGACTCGATGATTGGCCATGACGCATGTGCGTGTAACTTTTATGGAGGGATAAAAAAGTGAAGAAAATAAAGGCAAAACTATTATGTTTTAAAATACAAATAAACTTTTTTTCTGTCACTTCCCGAGGCGTTTTTAATGCCACAAACATAGTTTGTTTAGATGGGGGCTCGTAAGGACATGCTGCTTGTTGAGAAGAGCAATGCTTTTATCATTATTATTTTTTAATGGAAGTTATGATTGTCAGGTATGAGTATGGATGTATTTTAGAGATGTCCGATAATGGGGTTTTTTGCCGATATCCCGATATTGTCCAACTCTTAATTATCGATTCCGATATCGACCGATAGCGATATATACAGTCATGGAATTAACACATTATTATGCCTAATTTTGTTGTGATGCATTAAACAATGTAACAAGGTTTTCCAAAATAAATCAACTCAAGTTATGCTATATTTATTATTGAAGTCACAAAGTGGGGCAGCACGGTGGCAGAGGGGTTAGTGCATCTGCCTCACAATACGAAGGTCCTGAGTAGTCCTGGGTTCAATCCCGGGCTCGGGATCTTTCTGTGTGGAGTTTGCATGTTCTCCCCGTGACTGCGTGGGTTCCCTCCGGGTACTCCGGCTTCCTCCCACCTCCAAAGACATGCACCTGGGGATAGGTTGATTGGCAACACTAAATTGGCCCTAGTGTGTGAATGTGAGTGTGAATGTTGTCTGTCTATCTGTGTTGGCCCTGCGATGAGGTGGCGACTTGTCCAGGGTGTACCCCGCCTTCCGCCCGATTGTAGCTGAGATAGGCTCCAGCGCCCCCCGCGACCCCAAAGGGAATAAGCGGTAGAAAATGGATGGATGGATGGAAGTCACAAAGTGCTTTTTTTTTTTTAACATGCCTCAAAACAGCAGCTTGGAATATGGGACATGTTAAAAATATTTTTTGCAAACCAGTAATTATAGTCTGCAAATGATGTGATGTTGTTGAGTGTTGGTGCTGTCTAGAGCTCGGCAGAGTAACCGTGTAATACTCTTCCATATCAGCCAGTTGCTTTGTAGATGTCGGAAACAGCGGAAGGCAGCGTGCAGGTAAAAAAGTATCTAATGCTTAAACCAAAAATAAACAAAAGGTGAGTGCCCCTAAGAAAAGGCAGTGAAACTTAGGGAAGGCTATGCAGAACGAAACTGGCTACAAAGTGAACAAAAACAGAATGCTGGACGACAGCAAAGACTTACTGTGGAGCAAAGACGGCGTCCACAATGTACATCCGAACATGATATGACAATCAACAACGTATCCACAAAGAAGGATAAAAACAACTGAAATATTCTTGATCGCTAAAACAAAGTAGATGCGGGAAATATCGCTCAAAGGAAGACATGAAACTGCTACAGGAAAATACCAAAAAAAGAGAAAAAGCCACCAAAATAAGAGCGCAAAACAAGAACTAAAACACTACACACAGGAAAACAGCAAAAAACTCCAAATAAGTCTTGGCGTGATGTGACAGGTGGTGACAGTACACCTACATTGAGACAAGAGCTATAGTGATGCATGCTTGGTTATGGTTTAAAGTCATATCCAACAATTGCGACAACGACTTTTTACTGTCAACTGAGTTTCGTTTGTTCATGATTTCTGCTGGTGGTGTGCCTCTGCATTTTTTCAACGCAAAAAATGTGCCTTGGCTCAAAAAAGGTTGAAAAACACTGGACCAGAGGACCTACCATTGGCTCAATTGTAAGCTGACTTTTTATTAGACTTAGACAAACTTTGTTGATCCACAAGGGAAATTATTCCACACAGTAGCTCACTTACAAAGGATGGAAAGGGTAAGGATGGAAAGGATAATGCACACAAAGGCACAAAAAGAGGGCGGAAACAAAAGGTATAAAGTAGACTAAAAATGTACCATAGTAGCAGTGTAAAATATAACATATATGTAATATTTACATATTAAATATACAGTATATAATATATACTGATATATCATATTTTCTATATAATATATACTATATGTACAATATATCCATCCATTTTCTACCGCTTGTCCCTTACGGGGTCGCGGGGGGTGCTGCAGCCTATCTATATATTATATATATATTATTAAGTTTATTTATGAGTTGAAATGAATTAAAAAATACATCCGTCACCTTGTTTTACATTATGATTGTGAACGATAGGCAAAATTCCCCGCAAAAAGTGCAACTTCCCTTTAACTGCAAATGTTGACTACCGTATTTTTCGGAGTATAAGTCGCACCGGCCGAAAATGCATAATAAAAAAGGAAAAAAACATATATAAGTCGCACTGGAGTATAAGTCGCATTTTTGGGGGAAATGTATTTGATAAAAGCCAACAGCAAGAATAGACATTTGAAAGGCAATTTAAAATAAATAAAGAATAGTGAACAACAGGCTGAATAAGTGTACGTTATATGAGGCATAAATAACCAACTGAGAAGGTGCCTGGTATGTTAACGTAACATATTATGGGAAGAGTCATTCAAATAACTATAACATATAGAACATGCTATACGTTTACCAAACAATCTGTCACTCCTAATCGCTAAATCCCATGAAATCTTATACGTCTAGTCTCTTACGTGAATGAGATAAATAATATTATTTGATATTTTGCAGTAATGTGTTAATAATTCACACATAAGTCGCTCCTGAGTATAAGTCGCACCCCCGACCAAACTATGAAAAAAACTGTGACTTATAGTCGGAAAAATACGGTAATCTAAATCCTTATTTTCTATTTTTGGTCATCACCTTTTCTACTTTCCATGCAGCGGTTCTCCATCAGGGTAAAGAAAACAGCTCGGGGCTCAGAAGAAAAATACACGGATTGGTTTCTAGCCATAGAATTAGTTGAACTAAAAAACATAGACTGTTAAATGACCACAACAAAAAGCATGAAATATGCATATAGAGAGGTGATTTGTATATATTATTTGATCCAGCCTTATTGCTCGGGATCCCGCTCCCAACAAAAACACACAGAAAGCCAAACGCACTAAGGCGTGCACACACCACTTTTTAGCTTGTTAGCAGCGATGAGGGTAATGAATGCAGAGTATATTTCTGTTTAGAATCTTAATTGAAAGCTTGAAAGTAGCCTGGAGGGAATAAGCTTAATTAGGGTGAATAAACCGTAAAACACACACACACACACACACACACACACACACACACACACACACACACACACACACACACACACACACACACACACACACACACACACACACACACACACACACACACACACACACACACACACACACACACACACACACACACACACACACACACACGCGAGAGAAGCTTGCCACTTGCAATGATAGCTTGATAGCATTGAGAGCTCAAATACATTTCTCTCTTCCTTGCCTGTTTACTTCTTCTTCTTTAAGGAAGAGAACAGCCATGTGTTTATTTCTAAACACCACAAAGACAACAATTATACGATGCTCATACAATCGTCTCGTTTATTGGTTCCAGACATGATCGTGATAAATTAATTTCCGCAAAGTAGAAAACTAATTATTACAAAGCTAGAGCATTAGAAAACCTGTTTATTGCCTTCTGAATACTTGTTCAACATTATGAGAGCATTCTAAACATAAAATAACACTCTTTTAATCCAATATAGTAAAGCTTACTGAGGCTGAGCCAACAGTGGCCACAATATTGAACCCCACACTCTTCGGTTTGGTGTCCTATACTGCTGTAATTATATTTTAATTTTTTATAGTTTATAGCCGTTTTAATGCTTAAAATACTTAACTTTGGTTCAAAATGCTTTATGGTAAATGGTAAATGGATTATACTTGTATAGCGCTTTTCTACCTACAAGGTACTCAAAGAGCTTTGACTCTATTTCCACATTCACCCATTCACACACACATTCACACACTGACGGCGGGAGCTGCCATGCAAGGCCCTAACCACGACACATCAGGAGCATAGGTGAAGTGGGTTGCTCAAGGACACAACGGAAGTGACTAGGTTGGTAGAGGTTGGGGATCGAACCAGGAACCCTCAGGTTGCTGGCACGGCCCGCTCTACTACATAATACATGACCATATATATATGTGTGTGTATATATATATATATATATATATATATATATATATATATATATATATATATATATAGTTTGAAAAAAAAAAAAAATATATATATATATATATACACATATATATACATACACATACATATACATACATACATGCATAGATATACATGTATACATACATATACACATGTATATGTATACATACTTATATACATGTACATATATACATATACATGTATACATATACATACATATATACAAGTATACATATACATACATATATACAAGTATACATATACATACATATATACATATACAAGTATACATATACATGTATACATATACACATGCATATATATACACACATGTATATAAATATATGCACACACATACATATATATACACAAACACATATGTGTGTGTATATATATATATGTATATATACACACATATACATACATATATACATTCACATATATACACTAACATATATACGCATACATATATACACGTATATATACAGACACATATATACATAGACACATAAATTTATACATATACATATACAGTATATATACACACACTTATATATATATATTATACATATATATTATACATATAAACATATACATATATACACATATTATACATATATATATTATACATATATATACATATACATATATACACATATGCATGTACATATATATACACATATATATATATATATATATATATATATATATATATATACATACATGTACATATATATATACTTATACATATATATATATATATATATATATATATACATGCACATATATATATATATACTTATATATATATACATGTACATATATATATATATATACAGTTTCACCATATTACATATATATATATATATATATATATATATATATATATATATATATACATACATACATGTAATATGGTGAAACTGCAATATTAAAAGTGCAATGCAACGACTAAAGTGAATCCACTTCACATTTCAGCAACCAGCAAATGTAGTTTATTTACGTATTTTTACAATTTAGCAATTCACCACCTGCAACATCATTTATGTATTTGATTATTATGAAATACAAATCAACAAATTGCCCTCATAAAGATTAGTGATGTGCACTTTTAGCTCACCTGAAGTGTAGTTAAGAAAAACTACCAACACTTGAGAGGTAATGACAACCATCAAGGTTAGCATCGCAGGCTAATTGTCATGGCAACCATAAGTCTTGTTGTCAAGGTGATAGAGAAAGGGTCATTCATCTTCTTTCTTTTTTTGAACTCGTCAAATGAAATGACTATAAAGTGTGAAACATGGGATGAGTGTGATTGATGGAAAGGTATCTCTGAAGTCATTTGTGATGCAGAGCAGATTCCATCTGGGATGTTTACCTCCATGTATATAATCCTGTCCTGCATATGGAAGGGATGTTTACCTCCATGTATATAATCCTGTCCTGCAGCTAGTGGGTGTACCACACTCTATATTCATCTGTCTTCTCAGAGGGAGTACCTGGCTTATCCTTGGCACATCTTTAAAATGCCGCAAAACATAAATACCCACCGACCATAAAATAACTTCCTTTTCTCAGCGTGGAATTAATGTGTCCATCAAAAAAGTGCACTAACATGACATCTTCTCATTAAGTAGTGTAAGATTCAAGCATACATGTTTGGTATAGTATGCTTATGCTTAGAAACAAATGTTCCACAAATCCTCAGTTTGACATTTATGTGGAGCAGTGCTCGTCAATGAGCTAGAATGTGACACATGTTAACTGTTAGCACGCTAGCATCAAAGTGCTAACTTTTTTTAAAAAATTTTTTAGCAAATATTACGCTTTGTTTTGTCTAATTCCGCAGCCATCCACCTTACAGTCATAGACCTTGGTGTTTGAAACATGCTAACTCTACCGTATTTTCGGACTATAAGTCGCAGTTTTTTTCATAGTTTGGCCGGGGGTGCGACTTATACTCAGGAGCGACTTATAGTCCGAAAAATACGGTATGCATGTTTACGTTGGTATGCCTCGCATGCTAACATTAAAGTGCTAGCTTTTTGAACTAATCTTGAAACTGTTTACCCTAGAGCAGGGGTCGGCAACCTTTACCAGTCAAAGAGCCATTTTGACCATTTCACAAATTAAAGAAAACAATGGGAGCCTCAAAAATCTTTTGAAATATGAAATGAAATAACACTGCATAAAGTTTTTTTTTGCTTTGTGCTATGTATAAACCAAGGGTTTCAGACACGCGGCCCACACCCTAAAATGAAATTTGAAAGTTAGAGCGGCCCGCGAGTTTTATAGGAAAGGCGCTTGACAGCGTCATACCTGTCAACCCTCCCGATTTTTCCGATAGCTTACAAATTTCAGGGCAACTATTCTCTCGAACGTGCCGTGATGGTACAGCATTTAGCGCCCACTACAACCAGCATGCCGACACAGTCACGCGTTGTATGGGGCTTTCGAATGCCCACGTAAATGACAGCAAGGCATACTTAGTCAACAACCCACAGGTTACACTGACGGTGACGGTATAAAAAACTTTAACACTCTTACTAATAATGCGCCACACTGTGAACCCACACCAAACAAGAATGACAAACACATTTCGGGAGAACATCTGCACCGTAACACAACATAAACACAACAGAACAAATACCCAGAATCCCATGCAGCCCTAACTCTTCCGGGCTACATTATACACCCCCGCTACCAAACCCCGCCCACCTCGACGTACGGGGGGGGGGGGGGGGGGGGGGGGGGGTATGTGGGAGGGAGCAGGGTTGGGGTGGGGGCGGGGTTTGGTGGTAGCAGGGGTGTATAATGTAGCCCGGAAGAGTCAGGGCTGCATGGCATTCTGGGTATTTGTTCTGTTGTGTTTATGTTGTGCAGATGTTCTCCCGAAATGTGTTTGTCATTCTTGTTTGGTTTTGGTTCAAAGTGTGGCGCATTATTAGTAAGAGTGTTAAAGTTGTTTTAAATGGCCACCGTCAGTGTAACCTTTGTGGCTGTTGACCAAGTATGCCTTGCTGTCACTAACGTATGCAAGCAGAAGATGCACACAACAAGAGACTGTGCTGACACGCTGTTAAAACAAATTGTCGAGGATGTGGAATGCTATACCATCATGGCATGCCCTTATTATTATTGTAAGGGTGAAAATCGTAGAATATTAATCCCGGGAGTTTGCTGCGAGGGGCACTAAAAACCGGAAGTCTCCCGGCAAAATCGGGGGGGTCGGCAATTATGCAGCTGAGCCGCATCAGAGTGATCAAAGAGCCGCATGCGGCTCCGGAGCCGCGGGTTGCCGACCCCTGGTCATATAACTTGATGTGTGTGCACGTTGTTAACTGTTAGCGTGCTAACTTTAGCATGCTAGCATTAAAGTGCAAATTTTGTTTGGCTAACTTTACGTTTTTTTTCCTCTAATTACACTGCCATACACCTTACAGTCATATGTGAAGTGAAGTGAAGTGAATTATATTTATATAGCGCTTTTCTCTTGTGACTCAAAGCACTTTTACATAGTGTAACCG
>NC_084557.2:11480000-11522500 GCF_033978685.3 Nerophis lumbriciformis | reverse complement strand
ACCTTTTTGCTCAATATGTTGACAAATATTCTTAAATGAAGTAAACGCTAGTGCCATTATCTTGACATAATGATATGCGCTCGGCATTACATTTCTTGAAACCAGCAAACTTACACTAAAAACTAGTTTATTGTTCTTAATGGAAAGGCAACAAGTCAACATCTTGTTACTCTCGGGGTGTACTAACCGCTCAGGCAAATCATATTGTCTAAAAATGCATTTTCCCATCGATAACATGACATCATCGCGCCAAGTACGTGCTCTTTCAGTCAATTAGTATTTACAGCCCGGCTCCCGGCCAAAACATTTTTTTATTGTAATTTTGAAGAATTCATCTGAATGTGCATAAACTATTTCTGTTCAAAATTGTTAGAAATGTTAAATGTTTAAATATTAACTATCAGTTTACTGTACTGTGCCAACTGTACTACTATATGAGTACATCTTTTCTATTGTTTCATTGAAAATAAAACAGCAAAGTCCATTTGGCTGTCATCTGTTTTAATTATGAGACACAATTGTGTCAAAGTCATGATTTTTTTTTTCATGCTGGAAATAAGAAATGATTACTTTGAAAAAGTAGTTTTATACTTGTGAGTGTTGATGACACAGCTTTGCATCAGTTAATATTCTCGTTTCAAGCATGTTTCTGACAATTGAGGGACCTCCAATAAGCTCCTTCAGCTTCCTTCCCGCACTGTGTGATTCAAGAACTCATTCATTCCGCACTCCATCCAGCTGTATAATCACTCGCCATACAGCAATAGATGATATCTGCCTGACACTTTCTATGTCAGCTACTTCTCTTTGTTTTTAATGTCTATTTTCTATTTTCCGCTGGATCTACTCTCTATTTTATGCTGCTGCTGTCATATATACTGTAATATTGTACATGGTCATTGGTATATATTGTATGTATGTTATAGACATAACATAATATATATGTAGATATAATATACTGTACACATATTATGTATATATTCGTATATATGTTATATTTTATATCGCTATATTTAGTCTATTTATACCTGCATTGTCCTTTCCATCCTTACACTTTCCATCATTGTAACTGAGCTACTGTGTGGAACAATTTCCCTTGTCGATCATTAAAGTTTGTCAAAGTCTAAGTCTAAGTCTAAGTTTTACTCAATATAGATCATCAAATCTCAGCAACAAGCTGTAATATCTTACTGAGATAATTTAGGACCAAAACCCTTAAAACAAGTAAAACACTCTAACATAAAATCTGCTTAGTGAGAAGAATTATCTTATCAGACAGAAAATAAGCAAATATCACCCTTATTTGAGATATTTAATCTTACTTAGATTTCAGTTTTTGCAGTGAAGGCAGGCCAGTCTAGTACCCGCACTATTTTACTACGAAGCCACGCTGTTGTAACACATGGCTTGACAATGTCTTGCTGAAATAAGCAGGGGCGTCCACGAAAAAGATGTTGCTTGGATGTGGTAAAAATGCCAACTTTTTTGCAATGTTTTGCTGCCATTAAATCCTAAAGTAATGATTATTTGCCAAAAAAATTAAAAATACGTTTCTCGGTTCGACCATTAAATATCTTGTCTTTGCAGTTTATTCAATTGAATATAAGTTGAAAAGGATTTGCAAATCATTGTATTTTGTTTTTATTTACGATTTACACAACGTGCCAACTTCACTGGTTTTGTAGATTTTAGGCCGTATCACACATCCCTACCTCTTAACCAAAGTTTGCACTTGTTCGGTACAAGAAAGTAAATATGGAGAGAGGCCTCACACGGACATGTGCAACATGAAAACACACCCACCAGGAGTGACCTTGCTCCAGCCTGTCCGTCCTGTCCTCGCCTTACGCATCCCCCACCAAGCCTTACTGCCAGCCTCCATGACCCCCCTCCCCCCCACCTCCCTGGCAATGGCAGACCATGCCAAGATGCACCTCGCTGTGGTGGTACAAAAAACAAACAAAAAAACAACAACAACATGCAGGCTTTACAAGAAGCTGGCATCAGATAATCCAATTGATTAAAAGTAAAATCTCAGAAAACAACAAAAGATGGAGCAAGCCAACTCTGACCTTCCCTAAAGCATGAAAACATCGCCCACACACACACACACACACACACACACACACACACTGATAGCATGCTAATGAAGACAGTAAATCATGACTAGGTCATGTGTGGAAAAGCCTGCCAGATACCTGCAACCGTGGCTGCAGACCTCCCACAGACACACACGGTGCACGATGCCTCTTGGCTGCAAACCACAACAAAGATCCTAAACACATGAACAATATTTCATCCACTTTTGATTAGGAGAAATTAGGCCTGGGCGATAAACCGATTTAATGGATGAATTGGAGTTTTTTTGTTGCAGATGATTCTCACGCCGAGCAAAACATTGCCTTTGCTAACGCAAATTGTTCCAAAGAAAAGAAAAGTGTTGTCAGTAGGGATGTATATCGTTAAGATAATATCGATAAGGGTATCGTATCGATATTCGTTATCGATACCTGGTGCGGTATGTAATTGGTGTAAATATAGACGTGGAAAAAAAATCTATTTTTTTTTTATTACCTTTTTTTATTAGCGCATGCTAATATTAACATGCTGACAAAAAGCATGTTAATGTTTATAGCGATGGTTCTTGGCAAATTTTGTACGTTTAAAGCTAAAAATCACGTATTTTGTTACCTGGCACTTTCATGGAACTATACTAACGGTTCACACGCTAATGCTTTATGGTAGCATTTTAGCAAATGTTAACGATATTTTCATATTACAGTTAATGTGACCAAAATGATCAAGGTTATCATTATTATCATCATTATATGCTCAAAAAGTACTCATAAACATAAATCTTTTGACCAAGTTTTTTTTTTTTTTTAAATAACTAAAAGGAATAGACACACTGTTAGAAAAGCCAATAATTTGCATGTTTTGTGCTTCTTATGCTTTAGTCTTAATGTTTAAATGTGTAAGTTTTTATTGTACAAATGGGTAAAAATGAAAAGTAAATTAAAATAGAATAAAATGTATTATAATTAAGTATTCATTCTGACGGGCGTTGTGTCCTACTCTGTTCAGCGGTCCTTGAAGGCACCGTGAAAGTTCTGTAGCTTCCACCCTCCCCCTTACGTCCATAGCGGAGATTATCACGCCGAGCAAAACATTGCTAATGCTAACGCAAATGAGAGCGAGACATTTGTTCCAAAGAAAAGAAAAGTGTTGTCAGTAGGGATGTATAGCGTTAAGATTATATCGATATGATACCCTTATTGATATTTGTTATCGATACCCGGTACGATATGTAATTGGTGTAAATAAAGATGTGGAATTTTTTTTTTTTTTTATTACCATTTTTTATAAGCGCATGCTAATATTAACATGCTAACAATAGCATGTTAATGTTTATAGCGATCGTTTTTGGCTAATTTTGAACGTTTAAAGCTAAAAATCACGTATTATGTTAGCTGGCACTATCATGGAACTATGCGAACTGTTCCCATGTTAACATGGTAACATTAACACGCTAATGCTTTATGGTAGCATTTTAGCAAACGTTAATGCTATTTTCATATCACAGTTATTGTGACCAAAATGATCAAGGTTATCATTATTATCATCATTATATGCGCAAAGGTACTCATAAACACTGACATCTTTTGACCAAGTTTTTTTTTTTAAATAGCTAAAAGGAATAGACACACTGTTTTAGTCTTTTAAATGTTTTAATGGCTAAGTTTTTATTGTTCAAATGGTTAAAAATGAAAAGTAAATTAAAATACAATCAAATGTATTATAATTATGTATTCATTCTAGTGTCCTACTCTGTTCAGCGGTCCTTGAAGGCACCGTGAAAGTTCTGTAGCTTCCACCCTCCCCCTTACGTCCATAGCGGAGATTCTCACGCCGAGCAAAACATTGCTAATGCTAACGCAAATGAGAGTGAGACATTTGTTCCAAAGAAAAGAAAAGTGTTGTCAGTAGGGATTTATATTGTTAAGATTTTATCGATACGATACCTTTACTGTAAGTTTGTACTTTATTTGCATGCAATGATATGCTGCATGTTTATTTACAGAAGTATTAGAGCAGAAGTTTTGCCTTCCATAGGAAGCTCTATATTAATTTGTATTATTTATTAGATTTGGACGATGCATATTGATCCACATATGCTAGAATTATCTACAACAGCTACAACTAATGTTTCATCTATTGAGTTTTTTGAAAAGTCCAATTTATATCAGTTCTGAAAAGAACCCGCTTTATAAAAAAATATTTTTTGCTAAGACTTAAGATGTAGTGTACCAGTTTTTGATCAAGTAAAAGCCAAACTTGTTTTGAATTATTATCTTTGTCATACATTGGTTTCTCTAAAAAGTAGGGGAAAAATTGGTTTAAAAAAAATGGGATTTTTTAGTGGAAAAAATTGGATTTTTAGTGAAAAAAAAAAAATTCTGATTTTTTTTTTCTCCAAACCATATCGCCCAGGCCATGGGAGAAATGTGTTTACACTGCTTTACTATCAAGTTGAGGATAGAGCAGGTTTAACCCAACAACAGGTATAGATTTAGCAAACACAAATCAAAAGGATGAAGAAAAATGGCCACTTTTAATCAACAAAAGAAGGTGATCAGCTCTGCAAAGTGTTGAAAGGAAATAAATGTTCATGCACAGCTGCTGCAAATCACTTCAACCTTTTTTAGCACAGTTTGCCCAAAGCCTTTTAAACCAACAACCTGCATCAACTCCGTGTTTATTATTGGCAGGGTCTTTGTGCCTGTAAGCGTTACGCTAATCAAGGCGGCGCTCTTGTGTATAAGGCAAAACACGTAATGACAACACTTACAGGGGACAAACTGACCAGGAGTCATAAGTGGCCAATCACTGAAGAAGAAAACCTGCAGTATATGAGTGAGCGTTTTATGTTGTAGAATTCAAGGAACTTCATTGGATTTATTTTCATTGACATTCCACTTTGAAAGTTTCCCACCAAAGGGTTACAGTGTCGAAAGGTATATTTGAGTTTTCATGAACAAAACACCAAGAAAAGTACAAACCCTGTTTCCATATGAGTTGGGAAATTGTGTTAGATGTAAATATAAACGGAATACAATGATTTGCAAATAATTTTCAACCCATATTCAGTTGAATATGCTACAAAGACAACATATTTGATGTTCAAACTGATAAAAAAAAATTTTTTTTTGCAAAAAATCATTAACTTTAGATTTTGATGCCAGCAACACGTGACAAAGAAGTTGGGAAAGGTGGCAATAAATACTGATAAAGTTGAGGAATGCTCATCAAACACTTATTTGGAACATCCCACAGGTGTGCAAGCTAATTGGGAACAGGTGGGTGCCATGATTGGGTATAAAAACAGCTTCCCAAAAAATGCTCAGTCTTTCACAAGAAAGGATGGGGCGAGGTACACCACTTTGTCCACAACTGCGTGAGCAAATAGTCAAACAGTTTAAGAACAACGTTTCTCAAAGTGCAATTGCAAGAAATTTAGGGATTTCAACATCTACGGTCCATAATATCATCAAAAGGTTCAGAGAATCTGGAGAAATCACTCCACGTAAGCGGCATGGCCGGAAACCAACATTGAATGACCGTGACCTTCGATCTCTCAGACGGCACTGTATCAAAAACCGACATCAATCTCTAAAAGATATCACCACATGAGCTCAGGAACACTTCAGAAAACCACTGTCAGTAACTACAGTTGGTCGCTACATCTGTAAGTGCAAGTTAAAGCTCTACTATGCAAAGCGAAAGCCATTTATCAACAACATCCAGAAACGCCGCCGGCTTCTCTGGGCCCGAGATCATCTAAGGTGGACTCATGCAAAGTGGAAATGTGTTCTTGTTTTTGGAAATATTCGACATCGTGTCCTCCGGACCAAAGGGGAAACGAACCATCCAGACTGTTATCGACGCAAAGTTCAAAAGCCAGCATCTGTGATGATATGGGGGTGCATTAGTGCCCAAGGCATGGGTAACTTACACATCTGTGAAGGCACCATTAATGCTGAAAGGTACATACAGGTTTTGGAACAACATATGCTCCCATGCCGATAGCACGAGAAGCTATGGAAAAGCTAACGGGAAAGCTTAGCAAACGTAGGAATCACCAATCGTAACAGCCAGACCGAGTGTGGCGAAAGGCAGGAATACATAGCTCTCTGATTAAACCCCAGTAGCAGGTGAGCGTCCTGACCACTAATCAGAGGCGGGTGAAAATAATCAGCACCCATGGCAACCAAGAAAACACAAACCCAGGGGTGCTGAAACAGAACTAAGGGAGTCTTTAAACTAAAACAAAACATGATCCGGGCAACAGATCATCAGAGACACTACCTAAACTATACTAAGCACTTGTTTTTTGTGTTGTTTCACACTAGCTTAGCGATTAGCATGCTTGCTCATGGCTCAGTGTGTAAAATGTTTAACTTGTTCTTCCAGTGATAGTGACACTTAAAATACCAATACCTGATATTCTACGCAATGGAGGTGATGCTTATTAACTCAGAGGAGCAGCTCCACATTATGTATGACACACACAGTTTGATAATAGCCAAACATAAATGAAATGTCAGCGAGGGCTGATCACATTGGACAATCACATACTTTTTTTTACAAAAATCGGCCGATCGATCGACGCATCCCCTGTATCATGTTGTGTGCCAGTCCCTTTGGCCATAAAGAGACACATTGAAATATCATTTTTAGGCGTTCATTAATGTATCTTTCAATTAGAGTTGTACGGTATCGCTGTACTTATGAATAAAAAACGGTACTATACTCTGTTTGAAAAGTAACAGTTGCCCGGCATGACATTGCTGGTTTTACGAGCAGAGGAGCATGTTCGGCAGCGCACAATCACAGAGTACTTACAAGCAGACACAGTGTGTAGACAGAAAAGGGAGAACGGACGCATTTTGGCCTAAAAACTAAAGATAAAGGTGAAGTTATAACACTGAAACGCCCTCAGGAAGAGGTGCTTTAAGACATGGCGAGCTAGCTAGCGGCTACCGTCCATACGCCATCGGTAGTGTTTTAGCTACTTCTAAATCACTAATCCTCGCCTCCATGGCGACAAATACAGTAAGTTTCTTACAAGTATCATCCCTGCAGGACGAGGAATAGCTAAACATGCTTCACTACACACGGTAGCTCACCAGCGTCAAAATGTAAACAAACGCCATGGGTGGATCTACACCTAACATCCACTGTAATGATACGAAGTACAGGAGCGTATCTAGTCGATACTACTATGATTACATCGATATTTTTGATCGTCACAAAATATTTTTTCCTAGACACATGAGGACTTTGAATGTGACCAATGTATGATCCTATAACTACTTGGTATCGGATTGATATCTAAATTTGTGGTATCATCCAAAACTAATGTAAAGTATGAAACAACAGAAGAATAAGTGATTATTACATTTTAACAGAAGTGTAGATAGAACATGTTGAAACAGAAAATAAGCTGATATTAACAGAAAACGAACAAGTAGATTAATAATTCATTTTTACAGCTTGTCCCTCATAATTTGGACAAAATAGAATGATAAATGACACAATATGTTACTGCATATGTCAGCAGACTAATTAGGAGCCTTTGTTTGTTTACTTACTACTAAAAGACAAGTTGTATTGTATGTTCACACATTTTTTAAGGCCAAAATTGTTCTTTAAAGGGGAACATTGTCACAATTTCAGAATTGTTAAAACCATTAAAAATCAGTCCACAGTGGCTTATTATATTTTCAAAATGTTACCCATCACGCAATATCCCTAAAAAAAGCTTCAAAGTGCCTGATTTTAACCACCCGTCCATTTTCCTGTGACGTCACATAGTGAAGCCAACACAAACAAACATGGCGGAAAGAACAGCAAGCTATAGCGACATTAGCTCGGATTCAGACTCGGATTTCAGCGGCTTAAGCGATTCAACAGATTACGCATGTATTGAAACGGATGGTTGTAGTGTGGAGGCAGGTAGCGAAAACGAAATTGAAGAAGAAACTGAAGCTATTGAGCCATATCGGTTTGAACCGTATGCAAGCGAAACCGACGGAAACGACACGACAGCCAGCGACACGGGAGAAAGCGAGGACGAATTCGGCGATCGCCTTCTAACCAACGATTGGTATGTGTTTGTTTGGCATTAAAGGAAACTAACAACTATGAACTAGGTTTACAGCATATGAAATACATTTGGCAACAACATGCACTTTGAGAGTGCAGACATCCCAATTTTCATCAATTAATATATTCTGTAGACATACCCTCATGTCAGCAGGCCAGGAAAGCTAGGGTCGATATTCTTCTCTTGATCATCTTCGGGACGATGTGAGCCAAGACATCCAGGGGGTTTAGCTCGCTCGTCTCCGGGAACAAATTGCCGCCATTGCTTGCCGTGCTACCGAGGTCCTTTGTCCCTGAATTGCTCACACACTCCGGCAGATTCAATGGGGGTCTGGCGGCAGATTTCTTTGACTTTATCGTTGGAAATGCATCTGCTTTGAGTGTCGCAGGATATCCACACATTCTTGCCATCTCTGTCGTAGCAGAGCTTTCGTCGGTAAAGTGTGCGGAACAAACGTCCAATTTCTTGCCACTTTCGCATCTTTGGGCCACTGGTGCAACTTGAATCCGTCCCTGTTCGTGTTGTTACACCCTCCGACAACACACCGACGAGGCATGATGTCTCCAAGGTACGGAAAACAGTCGAAAAAAACGGAAAATAACAGAGCTGATTTGACTCGGTGTTTGAGAAAATGGCGGATTGCTTCCCGATATGACGCCACATTGTGACGTCATCGCTCCGAGAGCGAATAATAGAAAGGCGTTTAATTCGCCAAAATTCACCCATTTAGAGTTCGGAAATCGGTTAAAAAAATATATGGTCTTTTTTCTGCAACATCAAGGTATATATTGACGCTTACATAGGTCTGGTGATAATGTTCCCCTTTAACTGCAATAAGAAACATATGTTTAATATATTGTAAGATTTTTTGCTAAAATAAAGCCAATAATACTCTTTTTTGTCGTCCCCCTTATTTAGAAAAGTACCAAAAAATATCGAAATACATTTTGGTACCGGTACTAAAATATTGGTATCGGGACAAGCCTACTTTCAATACAACTAAACGTCGCATGAAACCAAAAGTCACGTGTGCCATCACTTTTACCAACCGTCAAAGTCCAACTTTGTCGACACATTTTCAAACCTGATCAAGCCGGACTTCTTTTCCAAACCCAAAGGAATCATTTTGCGAGCATTTCCAAGAGAGGAAACCTGGCCAAACAAATGTGCTCTGCCAATGCACTCCATTTAAATAATACAACCGCTCGCTTCTCTTGCTCACACATCAGCGCACCAAAACGCACACTTTCCTTTTGTCTGCTTCAAATATAAACAAATAAATAAATGAACACACAGTTATTAATTATTCCGAGGCAGGAATCAAATATACATGTGTCGAGAGATTTGCGCGTGTGTGCGTGCGAGTGCAACCTGCAAAGAGAATCCCCAAAGATAGATGGAAATGCGGCCCCGCCGAGCAACTGACACACGAGAGCAGAGCAATGAAGAACAGTCAGGTAAACAGTTGCATTTGAGAACATAAAATGCACAAATTGTCCCACATTTTGGTTTGTTAGCGCATAAAGACGTGATTTGTTAATTAAACAGCAAAGCACTTCATATGGTACGCACACACAAACCCATTCCATATATGCATGAGTGTGTATCAAAGGTAAGTAGAAATACAGAGTGGACTGTCGATGGCCACAATGCACCTCACTAGACATCAGGCATCATACTGAAAGGTGATGCCGATATTGCAGTCAGTAAACTAGGTACCGTATTTTTCGGACTATAAGGTGCACTTAAAACGCCTTATAACCTGGTGCGCCTAAGGTATGGCATAATTCTGGTTGTGTTTACCGACCTTGAAGCTATTTGTTTTAGTACATGGTGTGATGATAAGTAGGACCAGTAAATACACATAAACCATACTTGCCAACCTTGAGACCTCCGATTTCGGGAGGGGGGGTCGTGGTTGGGGGCGTGGTATATTTACTGCTAGAATTCACCAAGTATATATAAGAAATACTTGACTTTCAGTGAATTCTAGCTATATATATATATATATATATATATATATATATATATATATATATGTATATATATATATATATATAAATAAGAGAAATACTTGAATTTCAGTGTTCATTTATTTACACATATACACACACATAACACTCATCTACTCATTGTTGAGTTAAGGGTTGAATTGTCCATCCTTGTTCTATTCTCTGTCACTATCTTTCTAACCATGCTGAACACCCTCTCTGATGATGCATTCTGCTTCGTCTCCTTGTTGTGCGCGCAGTTGTGCACTGCACTCTCTAAAAGCCGTAGATGTTATTGTCACATATGCATGTACAGTAGATGGCAGTATTGTCCTGTTTAAAAGTGTCACAACATTGCTGTTTACGGCAGACGAACTGCTTTACGCTTGACGAAAACGTGACTGCTGTTGTTGTGTGTTGTTGCCACGCTGGGAGGACGTTAATGAAACTGCCTAACAATAAACCCACATAAGAAACCAAGAACTCGCCCTCGATCATTCTACAGTTATAATGTGATCGGGCAGGCATGCTGTTTATATTGTGGGAAAGCGGACGTGAAAACAGGCTGTCGACACGTCACTCAGGTCCGCATGGAGCTGGAGGGGGCGTGGACTCCAGCTACGCCTGAATTTCGGGAGAAAATTTGTCCCGGGAGATTTTCGGGAGAGGCGGTGAATTTCGGGAGTCTCCCGGAAAATCAGGGAGGGTTGGCAAGTATGACATAAACACATAAGAGATACGCCAGTAAACAACACCAAAACTTTAAATTTTCCATTGAGAATATAGAACATTACTCACGGCGCTCAAAAATTGGTCAAAAGGTTTTTAGTACGACTTTGGTAAGCTATGAAGCCACACCGCTTGATGGATTGTCGGCACATTAAACATAGAAGTATGGTGTGTGTATAAGGACCGCAAAATGGCACCTAATAGCAGACATTTTCTGGCGTTTTGTTTCGCAATATTATGCAAAACCAACTTTTCTTACCTTCTGGTACCTGTTGATGTGTATTTGGGATCTGCATAAGTACTGAAAATGTGCGCTCATCCGCCATTGTAGTCCATGAACACACCGTAGTCATAAGCTTCTTCTTTTTCTCTATCTTCTTGTTATGTGACATTCATCTTCAGCTGTTGCCATTTATGATATAAAGTAGTGTAAAGTTCTTACTTATATCTGTCAGGTGGGGTTGGGAGTAGCGGGGGTGTTTTTGTAGCCCGGAAGAGTTAGGGCTGCAAAGGATTCTGGGTATTTGTTCTGTTGTGTTTATGTTGTGTTACGGTGCGGATGTTCTCCCGAAATGTGTTTGTCATTCTTGTTTGGTGTGGGTTCACAGTGTGGCTCATATTTGTAACAGTGTTAAAGTTGTTTATAAGACCACCCTCAGTGTGACCTGTATGGCTCTTGCTCAAGTATGTCTTGCAGTCACTTGTGTGTGCCTGAAGATGCCGCATACAACATGTGACTGGGCCGGCACGCTGTTAGAATGGAGAAAAAGACGTGATGACAGGTCCGAGAGGACACTAAAGGCAGTGCCATCAGGCATGCCCTCAATATTGTATAGAGCCACATACCACACTGTGATTGGTAGATTCCTTCAGCTCCGCACACAACGCTGTCAAGCGCCGTTTATTTAAAACTTGCGGATCGGTGCGGCGTCTTCAGTAACGCGGACGCTGTATCGATCTGTTGTGGTGAAGAAGGAGCTGAGCCGTAAGGCAAAGCTCTCGATTTACCGGTCGATCTACGTTCCCATCCTCACCTATGGTCATGAGCTTTGGGTTATGACCGAAAGGACAAGATCACGGGTACAAGCGGCCGAAATGAGCTTCCTCCGCCGGGTGGCGGGTCTCTCCCTTAGAGAGAGGGTGAGAGGCTCTGCCATCCGGGAGGAGCTCAAAGTAAAGCCGCTGCTCCTCCACATCGAGAGGAGCCAGATGAGGTGGTTCGGGCATCTGGTCAGGATGCCACCCGAACGCCTCCCTAGGGAGGTGTTTAGGGCACGTCCGACCGGTAGGAGGCCACGGGGAAGACCCAGGACACGTTGGGAAGACTATGTCTCCCGGCTGGCCTGGGAACGCCTCGAGATCCCCCGGGAGGAGCTGGACGAAGTGGCTGGGGAGAGGGAAGTCTGGGCTTCCCTGCTTAGGCTGCTGCCCCCGCGACCCGACCTCGGATAAGCGGAAGAAGATGGATGGATGGATGGATGGGCCGCACTAACATTAAACTTTCATATTAAGGTAGGGGCCGCAAAATAACGTCTCGCGGGCCGCAATTGGCCCGCGGGCCGCGTGTTTGAGACCCCTGATTTACAGTATAAGTCATAAAAGACGAAATTAATCATAAGTTCCCTTGAAGAAATTAAACTGAAAGTCTAGTTGTAATTACCGTATTTTTCGGAGTATAAGTCGCCCCGGAGTATAAGTCGCACCGGCCAAAAATGCATAATAAAGAAGAAAAACAACACATATAAGTCGCACTGGAGTATAAGTCGTATTTTTTGGGGAAATGTATTTGATAAAAGCCAACACCAAGAATAGACATTTGAAAGGCAATTTAAAATAAATAAAGAATAGTGAACAACAGGCTGAAAAAGTGCACGTTATACGACGCATAAATAACCAACTGAGAGAGAAGGTGCCTGGTATGTTAACGTAACATATTATGGTAAGAGTCATTCAAATAACTATAACATATAGAACATGCTATACGTTTACCAAACAATCTGTCACTCCTAATCGCTAAATCCAATGAAATCTTATACATCTAGTCCAATGTTTTTCAACCACTGTGCCGCGGCACACTAGTGTACCGTGAGATACAGTCTGGTGTGCCGTGGGAGATTATCTAATTTCAACTATTTGGGTTAAAAATATATTTTGCAAATTAGTAATTATAGTCTGCAAATGATGTGTTGTTGTTGAGTGTCGTGGCTGTCTAGAGGTCGGCAGAGTAACCGTGTAATACTCTTCCATATCAGTAGGTGGCAGCAGGTAGCTAATTGCCTTGTAGATGTCGGAAACAGCGGGAGGCAGGGTGCAGGTAAAAAGGTATCTAATGCTTAAACCAAAAATAAACAACAGGTGAGTGCCCCTAAGAAAAGGCATTGAAGCTTAGGGAAGGCTATGCAGAACAAAACTAAAACTGAACTGGCTACAAAATAAACAAAAACAGAATGCTGGACAACAGCAAAGACTTACTTTGTATCAAAAATGGCGCCCACAATGCAGACTTGCCAACCCTCCCGGATTTTCCGGGAGACTCCCGAAATTCAGCGCCTCTTCCGGAAACCTCCCGGGACAAATTTTCTCCCGAAAATCTCCCGAAATTCAGGCGGACTCAGGTCCATGAGGACCTGAGTCCGCTAACCCACAATATAAACAGCATACCTGCCCAATGACGTTATAACTGTAGAATGATGGAGGGCGAGTTCTTGGTTTCTTATGTGGGTTTATTGTTAGGCAGTTTCATTAACGTCCTCCCAGCGCGGTAACAATACACAACAGCAGTCACGTTTTTGTATACCGTAAAGCAGTTCGTCTGCCGTAAACAGCAATGTTGTGACACTCTTAAACAGGACAATACTGCCATCTAGTGCATTTGATGAAAGCACTTTTGTGCGTGCCACACAGAATGCATCATCAGAGAGGGTGTTCAGCATGGTTCGAAAAATAGTGACAGAGAATAGAACAAGGATGGACAATTCAACCCTTAACTCAACAATGAGTAGATGAGTGTTATGTGTGTGTATATATGTAAATAAATGAACACTGAAATTCAAATATTTATTTTATATATATATATATATATATATATATATATATATATATATAATAAAATAAATATATATATATATATATACGTATATATATATATATATATATATATATATATATATATATATATATATATATATATATATATATATATATATATAGCTAGAATTCACTGAATGTCAAGTATTTCTTATATATCTATATATATCTATATATATATGAAATACTTGACTTGGTGAATTCTAGCTGTAAATATACTCCTCCCCTTTTAGCCACGCCCCCAACCATGCCCCCGTCCCACCCTGACCACGCCCACCCCCACCCCCCACCTCCCGAAATCGGAGGTCTCAAGGTTGGCAAGTATGCCCACAATGTACATCCGAACATGACATCAACAATCAACAATGTCCCCACAAAGAAGGATAAAAACAACAGAAATATTCTTTGATTGCTAAAACAAAGTAGATGCAGGAAATATCGTTCAAAGGAAGACATGAAACTGCTACAGGAAAATACCAAAAAAAGAGAAAAATCCACCAAAATAGGAGCGCAAGACAAGAACTAAAACAATAAACACAGGAAAACAGCAAAAAAAACTTTCAACTGAGTTTCGTTTTTTAATGATTTTTGCTGGTGGTGTGACTCCGGATTTTTTCAACGCAAAAAATATGCCTTGGCTCAAAAAAGGTTGAAAAACACTGGTCTAGTCTCTAAATAATATTATTTGATATTTTACGGTAATGTCTTAATCATTTCACACATAAGTCGCTCCTGAGTATAAGTCGCACCCCCGGCCAAACTATGAAAAAAAACTGCGATTTATAGTCCGAAAAATACGGTAGTAACAAGCACAAATATGTGTTTTTCGGACTTCCTGGGGACGCATGGCGACGATTCGGTGGAATAGCCCACATATTTCAAACCAGACTAAGGACACCCAACGCAGTGACACGTACTATTTTGGCTTCACACTGCAGAAAATATATCTCATGCTAAAAAAGCATAAAGTAGCTGATAGAGGATTAAATATTTAGCTTGACACACACACACACACACACACACACACACACACACACACACACACACACACACACACACACACACACACACACACACACACACACACACACACGCTCGGCGGGCTCAAACAGTTCTCCAGCCTACTTAAGAGAGTTCACATGTAGAGCAAAGCCACTTCTGGGAATCACAGTTTAGCCCTTTTCTCTCTCATCGCCTCGGTCCCTGTGACTCACAAACACCCAGAGATGCGAGAAACACACAATTGTGTTCATATTCACAAAGCCTGCAAAAGTCGCACACGTTTCAGAGACGACGTCTCTTTGTCAAGGCTGCAGGTTTTATCATTAATCACATTTGACGGCGCTCGGTGTGTGTGTGTGTGTGTGTGTCGGTGTGTCTGCGACGTGTCCCGAGGGGCTGAGTAAGGAAAGTGAGGTTCAAAGACCTCCTGACAGAACGCTAAATCAATATTAATACATGCTCGCACACGAGCGCGGTTAAGCGTACGCACACCTCCAACAAAGAAACGTCAGAGGGCATTGTCTCTCCATCCTCTCCATCAGTGTCTGCTGTTCCTCCTTAGACACTCTTTGTCTGATTCCAATACTTGCATGTGGATATAGTACATGGCTGTTGCGCAACAGTACTAGTGACTCTGGTGCCACAAGTCCACACACACTGATGACAATACAACACTTGTGCGCCTTATCACATGAACAATGCATGCTCCAACAGGAAGGAGACGGACACAGTGGTCCATTGTTCTGTGTGTGTTCTATGGACAAATAAAACACACACACACACACAAAGGATTCTCTGGCTGGGGTCTGTCTATAGTTTTCCCAAGTAAAAAAAACCCCAAAACACTCCAGTCTTCATAGAGACTGACTCATCAACCTCTGGGATTCTTTGTTTGGGTACTCGATTCAGTGTAACAATACGCAGACTAGCTTGGTAAACGCAATGTTTGGACGTATGAGAACCAAGACCGTGTATGAAAACGGGGAAAACTTTGCATGGTAGAGCCAATATACAATATAAATGATACAAATTTGGGCGACGATTGTCATATCGTCATAAGGCAGACCTCGGCAAATTAAGGCCCGTTAAGTTTTTCAATCTGGCTCGCCGGAAATTCCCAAATAATTTTTTTTAGATCTTTAAGATGGAAACTGTAGCTGCCATTATGATCAACGTTCCCTCTAAGGTGCGCGCCTGTGCAATTGCGCACTGCTCAAGCGTCCTCTGCGCACGGCAAATCTATACCACGCACAAAATCAAATAAAAAAATAAGCGCATAACAATTTTCGACACACGGACACGACAGAGAAAACAGCTTTCGTCATCATTGTTCAAATATTGTAACGTCTGTCGAGACGCTTTGAGGACATGAATTCCATCGATCACCACGGACATTCAAAAAAGAAGTCAACAAAGACTGTCAGCCATCCGGAAACTTAAAGGACTATACGTTGCACCTCATCTCCTGTTATTACTTTACCAAAGCATTGTTCAACCCATCCTTCTGTACTGTTCCACATGTTTTTTCACCATGCTTTCTGTAACCAACCAGACCAAACTCACACGCATTACAAACATAGCAGCTAAAATCATCGGCCTACCCACACCCAACATTTCAGACTTAAACCACAGGTCCATCACCCGACTGGCAAAAACAATAGTCCAGGATATCACTCACCCACTACACCAATACATCATCCCACTACCATCAGGGCGCAGGTACAGAACTATCAAATTCCGGAGGGCCCGCCTCAGGAAAAGCCTGATCCCTGCAGCTATAGCCGCCCTTAACAGCAGGCCCGGCTGACCTGTCTGACAAGCCTGTAAATGTGTGTTAGTCATGTATGATGTCTTTTTGTTATTTTTGTGTGTGTGATGTGTAATGTCTAGTGTTTAAATGTACGGCAGTGACAATGAATTTCCCCAAGGGGACCAATAAATCTAATCTAAAAAAATCTAATCTAATCTTTACTGAGCAAAACTTTTTATTGTCGGCCATAAACACATCACCAAAACATTAGTAAAAAAAATGATATCTAGAAAAACTGGTCATTTTCTGCAGTACAAACCAGACCAAAAGCAACTTTGTTATATCAACAGCAGCCGCTCGCTCTTTCTCACTTGCGCCAACACATGCACATATGGCACTTAGCCAGTGATGCGTTTACAGCCACACAAGAAGTCGGACAACTCCAATACCAGACATAAAGTGTCATTCCAGGTCGTTACACTATGATTTACCGGTACCAATCAAATGTGTGCTTATTCTAGTGTCATTTATTAGGAATCTTAATTTATAAATATTAATCATGAAATGCTGTATGTAATAAATAAATACTAATACAAATATATTTTTTACAAACAGGAAGTTGCAGGAATGTACACATGATCCCCTGCTTACACCTCATTGTGCAACATGTGAATGTTTTAATGGGAACTAAATGCAATGTCTGAAAGGGGTACAAACTATTTCCAAAGCAGGACCTCCACCCAGACAAACAATACAAGTACACAGTTCATGAAAAACAATATTTTTTGTTATTGTCATTGTAAGTGGGCCTAAACACTTATATTAGAAATGGAAATGACTGCTGTCATTTGATTATAATAATAAGAGAATGTTGTCTGTCTATCTGTGTTGGCCCTGCGATGAGGTGGGGACTTGTCCAGGGTGTACCCCGCCTTCCGCCCGAATGCAGCTGAGATAGGCTCCAGCACCCCCCGCAACCCCGAAAGGGACAAGCGGTAGAAAATGGATGGATGGATGGAGATTGAACTTGTTATTTAGTCAGGTTTGGGACAGGTGTCCTGCTGGTGTAGCCACAGTGTGCACGTCTGATGTTGCTCACATGGGCTACACTGAATGCTCAGGGAGTTTTTGCGTTTGCTCACACACATGAACAATTAGAGGGAACATTGATTATGATGTGCAGTGATGTTTTCAAATGACCGTAAGTCTTGAACTATACAAAGTATTTCAATGGCTGGAATCTGCGCTTTTGCATGATATACTAGTTACTATGGTCATCTAAATCACAGCATGAAATGCGGGTGTCAGGGACAGACAAGGAGTCAAGGAGATTTTTACAACAAAAGTTCCAAAGCTTAGTGATGTATCAGATGTATCAGATTGTAGGTGGGGTTTGTTTACCCTTCGCGTTCATATTTCGTTGTGTTTGTTGCATTTCTCGTCCACGCCTTTGTCTCCTCCAGGCTAGACTTCTGCAACGCACTTCTTGTCGGGATCCCCAGCAAAAACATCCAGAAGCTACAATACGTACAGAATAGTGCTGCTAGTATCCTGATGAGAGTGCGGAAATATGATCATACCACACCAACTCTCAAATACCTTCACTGGCTTCCTGTTCCACTCAGGATTGAATTCAAAGTCTCCCTATTAACCCACCAGTGCCTCCATGGAAATGCCCCCCCTCTACCTCAAAGAACTACTCACCCCCAAATCCTCCACACGACACCTCCGCTCCGGACAGGCTAACCTCCTCCAACCTCCGAGGACAAAGCTACGAACAATGGGAGACCGGGCTTTCTGCTCCGCCGCTCCCAGTCTGTGGAACGCTCTCCCTGACCACCTGAGGGCACTACAGACTGTGGATGCTTTTAAAAAAGGCTTAAAAACCCTTCTTTTTAAAAAAGCCCTTTTTTTTTTTTTAGATATATGCATACTAGTTTTAGCTATTTGGCTATTCTAGTTTGTATTTTTATTTATTTTTTATTATCTTTTTATTTTTATTTCATTTTTTTTAATACACTGTAGCACCCACTCGACATCCATTGCATTCGGTCTCCCCTGGGGGGGTGGGGTTTACCCACATATGCGGTCCTCTCCAAGGTTTCTCATAGTCATTCACATCGACGTCCCACTGGGGTGAGTTTTTCCTTGCCCTTATGTGGGCTTTGTACCGAGGATGTCGTTGTGGCTTGTGCAGCCCTTTGAGACACTTGTGATTTAGGGCTATATAAATAAACATTGATTGATTGATTGACTTTGAGGTTGTTTACTCAATGTAAAGTGATTTTTACAAATAAAATCTATTATTATTATTATTATTATTATTATTTCGCTTGATTGTAAAATATGTCAATCGAGAGGGGGTGTGACGTTCGTATGTTGTCAATATTCAGTGTTTTATCCTTCATAGTTAATATTGTAAATCCCACATTAAATATTTTCATGTACATTCTGGGTGTCTCATTCAGTAAAAAAAATTAAAAATTCCATTCCGTTTTTTTAAGGCGGTCTGTCATAGCGTTTTTTTTTTTAGCATTTTCGCACACTCTTGGCATTCTCTCGATGAGCTTTAAGAGGTAGTCACCTGAAATGGTTTTCCCTTCACAGGTGTGCTTGAAACTTTAATCAGAGCAAAGGGTGGCTATTTTGAAGAAACTAGAATATAAAACATGTTTTCGGTTATTTCACCTTTTTTTTGTTAAGTACATAACTCCACATGTGTTCAGTCATAGTTTTGATGCCTTCAGTGACAATCTACAATGTAAATAGTCATGAAAATAAAAGAAAACGCATTGAATGAGGAGGTGTGTCCAAACTTTTGGCCTGTACTGTATATTGCCATATAGATTTTAGTCTTCTGCACACGAACATAACTGCCAATACAAAACAACAATTACCAAACCAACACAGTACAATCAGGTCATTGTGTTGTACAGCTGACGAGCGCAACACTGGTGTGAAGCGTAATAACCTCATGTCAAGCTCATAACAACGCTTGTTTGCATTAAATGGAGCGCATGGAAATAATGGGCTCGTTTGTAGGTACACAAACAGCTGGAGAAACACCGTCTCGCCAGCCATACACACGTAGCGCTTGCTAATTTCCTCTCCAGCCAACCGTGCTTGACCAAACATTGTCTCATGGCTGACTTCATAGTGTCGTTATTGTACTACTGCACTCCCTTTGTCTTTTTCAGACTCAACCTTCATCCAGATCAAAATAACATCTGTCAACTTTTGTCCAAACAAACCTGACAGACACATCTGTTGTCTGGACACACTAAACACGCCTCTTAAACCAAAAATGCAGTTTTGTTTTTATGCCGGATCACATCTGGGTGAGAAGAGATTTGCATGTTCCAGATGTGTGCTTTCAACCACGTTGAAGTCAAACACACCTGGATACCCCCATCCCCACAAAAAAAGCAAGCATTCATAAACCGTTCAACACAATTGTAGCAGCAATAAATATCACGTGTCTGTCATTACACTCTGTGATGGAGAAAAGATGTCCCAGACGCCCCCCCCCCCGTTAATATCTATTGTCTCGCAAAGACCGCACAGGCAGAGGACACACTAGCTAAAGCTGCAGGAAAGGAAGGCAGAGCACACTTCTAATGACTTAATTGAGCTAATTAACCCTGATAAGACAGCCAATCAGTGTGCTGCCTTCCTGTAGGCTCTTGTTAAGCGCTAATTAAAGAACCAATCACAGCAGGCAGGGGGATGGCGCTGCGTCACAGTAACCCAACAAGAGGAAACATGCGGTAATGGCTCGGTTACACACAAAGTTAACACTACAAGTGTCAGAATTGTTACTGACAGTTTGGGTTTTCCTGTGTGTTTGCGTTTATTTCCTGTCAGCGCTCTTATTTTAGTTCCACTTCCTGCTTGTCTCCCCGAGCGCTTGTTTCCCTCACCTGTCCCATCTGGTTACAGTTGCCAATCTGGCTGCTATTTATGCCTGCCTCGCCCTCCAGTCAGGGCTCGATGATTGTTTCCTGTATCACGTTTGCTGTTTCCTGCATGTGCACATACCAGTGGCACTAGTTCCTTTTGACATTAAAGTCAAGTTTTCCTGCGCTATGCCTGCCATCTCTGCATCTTGGGGTTCAAGACCAACAGTTACTAACAACAAGCCTGTTTTAGTAGAACTTTGTAAGGGTACTGATGTAACGAGCGAGGGCGGATGTGCGAGGCTACGTTGTTGGGTAAACTTCACGTGTCAGTGCCTTGAATGTCTCAGTAGAAGCATTTAAATCCCATCTTAAAACTCTTTTGTATATTCTAGCCTTTAAAGGGGAACATTATCACCAGACCTATGTAAGCGTCAATATATACCTTGATGTTGCAGAAAAAAGACCATATATTTTTTTAACCGATTTCCGAAAATCCGAATCTCTAAATGGGTGAATTTTGGCGAATTAAACGCCTTTCTAGTATTCGCTCTCGGAGCGATGACGTCACAACGTGGCGTCACATCGGGAAGCAATCCGCCATTTTGAGTCAAATCAGCTCTGTTATTTTCCGTTTTTTCGACTGTTTTCCGTACCTTGGAGACATCATGCCTCGTCGGTGTGTTGTCGGAGGGTGTAACAACACGAACAGGGACGGATTCAAGCTGCACCAGTGGCCCAAAGATGCGAAAGTGGCAAGAAATTGGACGTTTGTTCCGCACACTTTACCGACGAAAGCAATGCTACGACAGAGATGGCAAGAATGTGTGGATATCCTGCGACACTCAAAGCAGATGCATTTCCAACGATAAAGTCAAAGAAATCTGCCGCCAGACCACCATTGAATCTGCCGCAGTGTGTGAGCAATTCAGGGACAAAGAACCTCGGTAGCACGGCAAGCAATGGCGGCAGTTTGTTCCCGGAGACGAGCGAGCTAAACCTCCTGGATGTCTTGGCTCACACCGTCCCTTATGCCACCGAAGATGATCAAGAGAAGAATATCGACCCTAGCTTCCCTGGCCTGCTGACATCAACTCCAAAACTGGACAGATCAGCTTTCAGGAAAAGAGCGCGGATGAGGGTATGTCTACAGAATATATTAATTGATGAAAATTGGGCTGTCTGCACTCTCAAAGTGCATGTTGTTGCCAAATGTATTTCATATGCTGTAAACCTAGTTCATAGTTGTTAGTTTCCTTTAATGCCAAACAAACACATACCAATTGTTGGTTGGAAGGCGATCGCCGAATTCGTCCTCGCTTTCTCCGGTGTCGCTGGCTGTCGTGTCGTTTTCGTCGTTTTCGCTTGCATACGGTTCAAACCGATATGGCTCAATAGCTTCAGCTTCTTCTTCAATTTCATTTTCGCTACCTGCCTCCACACTACAACCATCCGTTTCAATACATGCGTAATCTGTTGAATCGCTTAAACCGCTGAAATCCGAGTCTGACTCCGAGCTAATGTCGCTATAGCTTGCTGTTCTATGCGCCATGTTTGTTTGTGTCGGCTTCACTATGTGACGTCACAGGAAAATGGACGGGTGTATATAACGATGGTTAAAATCAGGCACTTTGAAGCTTTTTTTAGGGATATTGCGTGATGGGTAAAATTTGGAAAAAAACTTCGAAAAATAAAATAAGCCACTGGGAACTGATTTTTAATGGTTTTAACCCTTCTGAAATTGTGATAATGTTCCCCTTTTTAGACCAGTTGATCTGCCGTTTCTTTTCTTTTCTGCCCCCCTCAACCATGTGGATGAAGGCCGTGGATGTAGTGCTGGCTGTCCAGAGTCGGGACCCCGGTGGACCGCTCGTCTGTGCATCGGTTGGGAACATCTCTGCGCTGCTGACCCGTCTCTGCTCGGGATGGTTTCCTGCTGGTCCCACTATGGACTGGACTCTCACTATTATGTTAGATCCACTATGGACTGGACTCTCACACTATTATGTTAGATCCATTATGGACTGGACTCTCACTATTATGTTAGATCCACTATGGACTGGACTTTCACAATATTATGCTAGACCCACTCGACGTCTATTGTATCCGACTAGAGAGAGGGGGGGGGGGGGGGGGGGTCACCCACATCTGCGGTCCTCTCCAAGGTTTCTCATAGTCATTCATATTGACATCCCACTGGGTTGTGAGTTTTTCCTTGCCCTTATGTGGGCTCTGAACCGAGGATGTCGTTGTGGCTTGTGCAGCCCTTTGAGACACTTGTGATTTAGGGCTATATAAATAAACATTGATTGATTGATTGATTAAAAGCTGAGCTGGACAATGAGTTCAAGCATTAGAACCCGCCCACCATCAATGTAAGCTATACCCCTCAGTGTATAAACGTTTCGTCCACCAATTGTGTGCGCGGGCTGCTCGATCTCCGGTGCTCATTCAGTCAGCACAGCACTGCAGTTGTTAGCTACTCTGCTAAGTGCTAATTTGTATGATTTAAAAAAATACTTTTTACAAAATTTTTCTTGTTTTGCTGGCTCAATATTAGTCCAAACAAAGCAATGGACAAGCGATGAGTGGTTTGGAATATTCAGGAAGTATCCACAGCGTTGTTGACAATGACCCGATTGTAATAAGAAACATATGTGTAATGTTTTTTTAAATAAAGCCTTTAATTTAGAAAAGTATCGAAATACATTTTGGTACAGGTACCAAAATATTGGCTTCGAGACAACCCTACTTTAGACATACCAGACGACATTTACATGTGTAAAAAAGTGAAATTTCCTGGAAAACAGGGGGAAATAAGAGAAACTCACATGTCTCTGTGCTATTATACTGGTTTGCTTTTATTTTGAAAGCCTGTCTACACTCAATGTTTTTCGAGTGTTTAACATTCAATTCCCCCCCCCCACCATTGAAAGGCAATACAGAGACCGGGAAGGTGCTGGGAAATAAGGTGAAATACAGGAGTAAAATGTCAGGGTTGACAGGTGTGGCTCTAAATCAGACCTGGGCAAATTAAGGCCCATTAAGATTTTCAATCTGGCCCGACCGGACATTCCCAAATATTTTTTTTATATTTTTAAGATGGAAACTGTAGCTGCCATTATGATGTCCAGTGATGTTTTCAAATGCCCGTATGTCTTGAACTATACAAAGTATTTCAATGGTTGGAATCTGCGCTTTTGCATGATATACTAGTTACTAGGGATGTCCGATAATGGCTTTTTGCCGATATCCAATATTGACCAAACCCTTAATTACCGATACCGATATCAACCGATACCGATATATACAGTCGTGGAATTAACACATTATTATGCCTAATTTGGACAACCAGGTATGGTGAAGATATGGTCCTTTTTAAAAAAAATAAAAATAAGATAAATAAATTAAAAGCATTTTCTTGAATAAAAAAGAAAGTAAAACAATATAAAAACAGTTACATAGAAACTAGTAATGAATGAAAATGAGTAAAATTAACTGTTAAAGGTTAGTACTATTAGTGGACCAGCAGCACGCACAATCATGTGTGCTTACGGACTGTATCCCTTGCAGACTGTATTGATATATATTGATATATAATGTAGGAACCAGAATATTAATAACAGAAAGAAACAACCCTTTTGTGTGAATGAGTGTAAATGGGGGAGGGAGGTTTTTGGGTTGGTGTACTAATTGTAAGTGTATCTTGTGTTTTTTATGTTGATTTAATAAAAATAAAAAAAATAAAAAAAATAAAAAAACGATACCAATAATAAAAAAACGATACCGATAATTTCCGATATTACATTTTAAAGCATTTATCGGACATCTCTACCAGTTACTATGGTCATCTAACTAGTTACTATGGTCATCTAAGTCACAGCAGCTCAGACGAGGCACCAAGCAGTGTGGGTGGGGAGCGTTTCCACAGAGTGTTTCCAGAGTGGCCAGCCTGAAATGCGCGTGTCAGGGACAGACTCGGAAGGAGATTTTCACAACAAAGTTCCAAAGCTTAGTGATGTATCAGATATATCAGATTGTAGGTGGGTTTTTTTTTACTCTTCGCGTTCATATTTCGCTGTGTTTGTTGCATTTTTGTTGCGTTTCGCTTGATTGTAAAATATATCGATCAAGAGGGGGTGTGTATGTTGTCAATATTTAGTGTTTTATCCTTCATAGTTAATATTGTAAATCCCACAGTCTTTATTTTCATGTACATTCTGGGTGTCTCATTCAGTAAAAAAATGTAAAATTCCATTCCGTTTTTTAAGGCGGTCTGTCATAACGTTTTTAGCATTCAATCAGACATTATTGTGAGGTTTTGTTTTAGTGTTCCTAAAAATAGATATACCGGCCCCCAGACACATTTTTCTTCTCTAAATTTGGCCCCCTGAGTCAAAATAATTGCCCAGGCCTGCTTTAAATTGTTGTTGTTATTGATGGCTGAGCAGTTTGCAACATTGGTTGTGTTGCTGCGGTGTAATACACCGCAGCTATCTGGTGCCTATTTCATCCCTCTCTCTCCTTTCCTCTCAGTCTTCCAGGGGTGATGTTCATGCAGCTTGGAGTTCTCTCTTCCTCTCTTCCGCCCCCCCCCCTTCTATCTGGGTGCCATGCTGTGCCGCTTTAATTGCAACAGCACCCTCGTGTGCCAGTGGGGGCACGGTTTGTGTGTGTGTGTGTGATGGTGACGTGGGGGGAGATGGAAGACGAGACCCCCTAAGAGTGTTCAAGGATAAGCAGCAGGATGCAGGCCACCTTTCCATCTCCTCTCCCACCTCGTTTCCCATTTCCTCCTCCTACCTAGACCCACTTTCTTCTCCTCACTAGGGCGTCCGCGCAGTCGTTTTTCCAAACTAAATAGCTTGTTTGCTGTATTATTTTTTTCTCAATAGACAATCAGAGAAAATATTCTTTAAAAATGTGTATTTCCTCACTCTTCATGTCAATTTACCTCCCGCCAATACGACTGTTGTGTCTGACTCAACCTTCCCTCGCCGCGTCCACCACCCCCTCCCACCCGCCGCATTGGCGTCCCCCACCAACACCCCCCAGTTCTTCCCCGGTCTCACCTCCCATGCTGCCCATGGAGACATCCTGTCAGAGCGCCCCTGCTCCTCGCGCCTCTCCTTAATCAGCTGTCAAAAATGAAATTCTCATTGAGATCCTCTTAGCCTCCATATTCCCCCACATGGGCCCACATTCCTCCTGCACGCATGCGAGCACATCAACACACAGCTGGGCGGACGGAGCTTTGTTTGTGTGGCTCATTAGTGAGCATGCATGTGTCTTTACAGAAGAGCTAATAAAGTCGTACGTTTGATAAAGCTCGACAACCATCAAATGACCTCAGAGTAACCTATGCAAAAAAAATATTAAACATGCCCGTACAATCGATCCATTTTATGCTGATGACAGTTTGACCCTGGAACAGATTATTTGTTCTTCCATATTTTCCCTGTGGGGCAAATTAATTCCAATTAACATTACAGGTTGAGACCAAAAATATTATACAACCATCCATTGCAATCGCTTATCCCTCTCGGAGTCACACACTACAACTATTGTGTTGTCCGGACTGGAAGCCGCTACTTTTTTCCAGCGCTCCGAACCCAGCGACTTATAAAGCGGTGCGGCTAATTTATGGATTTTTCTTTGCTAAAGGCCATCCATCATGTTTTGTTGTCAACGAATAGTTTTGAAATTACACCGACAGAGACACTGAAAAGCTGTATTATTGTCTGTGCTATCTTTTGGATGAGTTCGCTCACTGCAGGTGCTGCGGGTTGAAAATGTACTTTCTGTTCCATGCCTTGAACTGGAAGAGTAACAGCCCATGGCGGTTCATTCATCACTACAAGCAATGTTTTAGAATATATCTAAAACTATTTATCCCATGTGCGATGTTTGGAGGAGTGTGTTCATGCATATTGTAATGTAATCATTAGCATTAGCAGATATGCTAACACATCCGTAATTGTGTGTTAGTATTATTTACAATGGCATTCCTTTTGTATTGTTTTTAGCTTCGTAAATTCACCAAAACGTCACCGTGGAGTTATTGAGTCTGTTGAGCTGATTGGAGAACTAACTTCCGCAGCTAGTGGGTCCATGACGATGACTTCTGTTTTGTTTGATCAGCCGTTTTACTGCCATGTTACAGGCACAGTTTGGAAAAAAAATAAGTAAATTAATATTTACAACATCCTTTGTACGGCTTATAGCCCGGTGCGGCTAATACATGTAAAACTATTGTTCCTCCTAAAATTTGGTGGTGTAAATACAGCTTGTTCCATGCCTTGAACTTGAAGTATAACAGCCCATAGCGGTTCTGCTAGACAGGATTCTTCATTCATCACTACAAGCAACATTTTACAATATAACTAAAACCATGTATCCCATGTGTGATGTCTGTAGGAGTGTTTTCATACATATTGAAATGTAATCATTAGCATTAGCAAATATGTTAACACTTCCATCAAAGTCTGTGTTAGTAGTATTTACAATGGCATTTCTTTTGTATTGTTCTTAGTGTCGTAAATTCACCAAAACGTCAACGTGGAGTTATTGAGTCTGTTAAAGTTAAAGTTAAAATACCAATGATAGTCTCACACACACACTAGGTGTGGTGAAATGTGTCCTCTGCATTCGACCCATCCCCTCGATCACCCCTTGGGAGATGAAGGGAGCAGTGAGCAGCAGCGGTGGCCGCGCCCAGGAAAAATGTTTGGTGATTTAACCCCCAATTCCAACCCTTGATGCTGAGTGCCAAGCAGGGAGGTAATGGGTCCCATTTTTATAGTCTTTGGTATGACTCGGCCGGGGTTTGAACTCACAACCTACCGATCTCAGGGTGGACCCTCTAACCACCTGGCCACTGAGTGAAGCTGATTGGAGAAGCTAGTGGGTTTGATCAGTAGTTTTATTGCCGTCTTACAGGCACAGTTTGGAAACAATTAATAATAAATATTATTTATAAAATCTTTTGTATGGGTATATAACTGCGGCTTGTAGTCCAGTGCGGCTAATATATGTAAAACTATTGTTTCTCCTAAAATTTGGTGGGTGTGGCTTAAATATAGCTTGTATAAAACAGTATTATTATATATATATTTTTTTAAATGATTCAAGGTCTCATCATATGCATGTACCGTATTTTTCGGACTATAAGTCGCAGTTTTTTTTCATAGTTGCGACTTATACTCGGGAGCGACTTATGTGTGAAATGATTAACACATTACCGTAAAATATCAAATAATATTATTGAGCTCATTCACGTAAGAGACTAGACGTATAAGATTTCATGGGATTTAGCGATTAGGAGTGACAGATTGTTTGGTAAACGTATAGCATGTTCTATATGTTATAGTTATTTGAATGACCATAATATGTTACGTTAACATACCAGGCACGTTCTCAGTTGGTTATTTATGCCTCATATAACGTACACTTATTCAGCCTGTTGTTCACTATTCTTTATTTATTTTAAATTGCCTTTCAAATGTCTATTCTTGGTGTTGGCTTTTATCAAATACATTTCCCCAAAAAATGCGACTTATACTCCAGTGCGACTTATATATGTTTTCTTCCTTCTTTATTATGCATTTTCGGCCGGTGCGACTTATACTCCGGAGCGACTTATACTCCGAAAAACACGGTACTATATTACTGACTACTATCAAATATGATAGTAGAGTTGTGTTGATGACCTGCACCATGCAACACAACTGAGTGACGGACATAAATGAGTGATCTCCATAACTCCCACAGTTAATGATGGAGAGCTGGTGTTCCCCACTTAATGACAGCAAATGACCAGGCCAATCTGTCAGCGGTGTGTGCTGGTGTCAGTGTGGGGGCTTTATTAATGCATTCATCCCCTAATGTTGTGCAGCTGAGGGAGGGAGCGGTGGAATGGCGATTAGCTATGGTAAAAGAGGAGAAAGGAAAAAACAAAAGGCAAGAGAGAGAGAGCGACAGAGAGAGATAAACGGGCGGTCCAAAGATGATGAAGGGTTGAGGGAACATTGTTTAATCACCCCAGGAAACATCAGCTGTTTCCAGACATGCAACAATCACACTGTCAGAATGATTAGTTATTAGCCTGTGATCAGTGGCAGACGGAGCTGGCAGCCCAGTGACAGAAACTGATACTGTACATCTAATAAAGTGTCACCGGTACACTGCAGAAACCCGGAAAAAAAAACAATTAGAGCAGAGCTCAGACTCTGCTCGTATTTTTTGAAACATACAATAACAAGTGTCATGTCCTCAACATACTAATGCAAGACTAGGGCTGTACGGTATACTAGTACTAGTATAGTATTGCGGTACTAATGAATCAAAAACGGTACTATACTCTGTTTGAAAAGTACCGGTTCGCCATAGACTTTTTTTTACAGGCATGACGACATTGCTGGTTTTACGAGCAGAGGAGCATGTTCGGCAGCGCACAGTCACAGAGTACTTACAAGCAGACACAGTGTGTAGACAGAAAAAGGGAGAATTTACGCAATTTGGCTTAAAAACTAATGATAAAGGTGAAGTTATAACACTGAAAGGCCCTCAGGAAGAGGTGCTTTAAGACAGGACTTGCGAGTTAGCGGCTAACGTCCATCCGCAGTCTTTTAGCTACTTCTAAATCACTAATCCTCGCCTCCATGGCGACAACTAAAGTACGTTTCTTACAAGTATCATCCCTGCAGGACGAGGAATAGCTAAACATGCTTCACTACACACCGTAGCTCACTGGCGTCACACTGTAAACAAACGCCATGGGTGGATCTACACCTGACATCCACTGTAATGATACCAAGTACAGGAGTGTATCTAGTCGATAATACTATGATTACATCAATATTTTTTATTGTCAAAAAATATTTTATTTATTTATTTATTTGTATTCATGTTATGTTTATAAACTCAGGAAATACGTCCCTGGACACGTGAGGACTTTGAATATGACCAATATATGATCCTGTAACTACTTACGCTGTCTGTCCCTGCTTCCTGTGTGATCTGGTGCCCCGCACTAGTCTCCGCCCACTGAGACAAAGATCATGGTTCAGTTATTCTACTGTTAAATAAATGCACTCAGGTGCTGAGAGCGCTGAGACATTTTTCTCCCTGTTTGAAGAGAGAGACGAACAAATGCGAGGCACAGCATGGCTGTCACTTAAACTTGCACGTCACTCAAATGCCGGTGATGGTAGAGAAAAAAAAGAAAAAAAAACCTCTATGCCGCTTGCGGTTATGTAATTGATGCAGAGGGAAATGTCAACAAACTGTAAAAAAAATAAAATATCACTCAATGTCCTTTTCTGGTCAGAATCACAAGAATATGTGTAAGCAATTGCTAGTTTATATCGACATAAGTAGGTTCCCTGTCAGGCTTGTCCCTGACAGTTTGACTGTGTTTTAGTTTTTCCTCTGCGTTTGTCTTAGTTTCCCGTCAGCGCTTTTATTTTGTCTTCATTTCCTGATTGTCTCCCTGAGTGCTCCTTCCCCTCAGCTGTGGCTGATTGGCACCTGGCCACACCGGGTGTCAATCAGCCAGCTGCTATTTAAACCTGCCTTCCCCTCCAGTCAGTGCTGAATTATTGTCATTGTCGATGTCACTACTACGTGTCATAATACTTGTCGTTGTAGCTCTGTCTACTTTTGTTCACTCTGCTCATGACTTAGTGTCACAGTAAGTGTTTTTGTTTCTTGTCGACAGTTATACTTTGTGCTATTTTAGTTCATAGCCAAGTTTGTTCTCCGCCTTGTGCGCGCCTTTTGTTTGTACCCTTTTGTTTGTTTTTTTGCTATAGTGTTAAATTAAATCATGTTTTCCTGGACAAAGCCTGCCATCTCTGCATCTTGGGGTTCGTCACCAACATACTCTGACATACCCGCTGTGTACATGTTATGGTAGACAGACATCACGAAAGTAATCAAATAGGGGGACACAAGAGGGGGACTGGAGACATATTACAATAATGTTGGTTATTTAGGGCATAGTCGGTCTGGCATAGTTCTTCCATCTTTCTCTCTGTCAGGCAATTGTCCCCAACGTGCCGTACACACAAGCAGATCTGCACCAATAACTTGGGGAAGGTGTGTGTATGCGTGTGTGTGGGTACGCTTTCATACTGTATGTACAGTGTGTGTGCTTACTAGGCGAGTGTGCAACTATAAGCACAGCAGCGCCACATGTTAACCCAACAAGACAATGCGTGTTTACCATACAGTATGTCTATAAATGTGTATACTAATCATGGGCCAATAATGAAACATCAGGAGTGATACTGTTACCCTCGATACTTTGATGTGTGTGTCACTTTAAGAAAAACAGCTGGTGTGTCGCATCAAACTGTGTTCATCAGGAAGCATTTCTTTTAGCTCTCAAGTGACAAGTACTAGACAAAGTCGGAGGAGTTTCATATTGGTTTTCGCCGCCATCATCGATCTAAATGGAACTAATAAAAAAGGGAAACGTTGTGAATTGTGGGATCTTTTAGTGCCGAATAAAGTCAACGTTTTTCTTTTCCTGTTTACTATTTGGCTCATTGACCAGAGTAATGCATTTCATATTACTATCTGCACAGCTATTTGTTAAAAAAAACACAACAACAACATTTGCTTACTATTAATTTTACTTGCAGTTCAAGTAGGGTTGTACGGTATACCAGTACTGGTATAGTATGGCAGTACTAATGAATAAAAAACGGTACTATACTCTGTTTGAAAAGTACCGGTTCCCGGGCATGACGGCGCGTCGTCATTACATCATGACATTGCTGGTTTTACGAGCAGAGGAGCATGTTCGGCAGCACATAATCACAGAGTACTTACAAGCAGACACAGTGTGTAGACAGAAAAAGGAGAATTGACGCATTTTGGCTTAAAAACTGAAGATAAAGGTGAAGTTGTAACACTGAAACGCTCTCAGGAAGAGGTGCTTTAAGACATGGCTAGCTAGCTAGCGGCTAACGTCCATCTGCAGTCGACTGTATTTTAGCTACTTCTAAATCACTACTGTATTTTTCGGACTATAAGTCGCAGTTTTTTTTCATAGTTTGGCCGGGGGTGCGACTTATACTCAGGAGCGACTTATGTGTGAAATTATTAACACGTTACCGTAAAATATCAAATAATATTATTTATCTCATTCACGTAAGAGACTAGACGTATAAGATTTCATGGGATTTAGCGATTAGGAGTGACAGATTGTTTGGTAAACGTATAGCATGTTCTATATGTTATAGTTATTTGAATGACTCTTACCATAATATGTTACGTTAACATACCAGTTGGTTATTTATGCCTCATATAACGTACACTTATTCAGCCTGTTGTTCACTATTCTTTATTTATTTTAAATTGCCTTTCAAATGTCTATTCTTGGTGTTGGCTTTTATCAAATACATTTCCCCAAATAATGCGACTTATACTCCAGTGCGACTTATATATGTTTTTTTCCTTCTTTATTATGTATTTTCGGCCGGTGCGACTTATACTGCGGAGCGACTTATACTCCGAAAAATACGGCAATCCTCGCTTCCATGGCGACAAATAAAGTACGATTCTTACAAGTATCATCCCTTTAGGATGAGGAATAGCTAAACATGCTTCACTGCACACCGTAGGAGGATACAATAGCTCACCGCTAAAAGCAAGCCAGCACCCCTGAATGTAAACAAACGCCGTGGGTGGATCTATATCTGACATCTACTGTAATGATACCAAGTACAGGAGCGTATCTAGTCGATAGTTCTATGATTACATTGATATTTTTTAGCATCACAAAATATTTTTTAGTTTTTAAAAAATTTATATTATGTTCATAAACTCAGGAAATATGTCCCTGGACACATGAGGACTTTGAATATGACCAATGTGTGATCCTGTAACTACTTGGTATTGGATTGATACCTACATTTGTGTTATCAATCAAAACTACAGAAGAATAAGTGATTATTACATTTTAACAGAAGTGTAGATAGAACATGTTGAAACAGAAAATAAGCAGATGTTAACAGTAAATGAACAAGTGGATTAATAATCATTTTTTACAGGTTGTCCCTCATAATTTTGACAAAATAATATAATGGGGAATGACACAATATGTTACTGCTTATGTCCGCAGACAAATTAGGATCCTTTGTTTGTTTACTTACTACTAAAAGACAAGTTGTCTAGCATGTTCACTATTTTATTTAAGGACTAAATTGTTCTTCGATTCCATTAAGAAACATATGTTTAATGTACCCTTCTTGTTAAAATAAAGCCAATAATGCCATTTTTTGTGGTCCCTCTTATTTAGAAAAGTACCAAAAAGTATCGAAATGTATTTTGGTACCGGTACTAAAATATTGGTATTAGGACAACCCTATCCAGTACATAGTGTCATGTCTGTGTGATCATGTTTTTTTAGTCATGTTTGGTTTTGTTTTTGGACTTTTTGTGCACTTTTGTTTTGTTTTGTCACCATAGCAACCATTAGTTTTCACCTGTCACGTCACGCACCTGTTTCACGTTTTGAGTCACGCACCTGTTTTCGTTAATCATGTCTATAGTATTTAAGTTCATTGTTTTCAGTTTGTCGTGCTGACAACATCTGTCAAGACTTGGACTTTGGCTTGGTTTGTTCTCCCGAGGTGCAAGTGTTTGGTTTCATAGTTTGTTCTCCGCCATTGTGCGCGCCTTTTGTTTACTTCCTTTTTTTGTAGTTTAAATAAATCATGTATTTACCTTCACGCCACATCTGGTCCAATTCACTTGCACCTCGGGAGAACAAACCAAGCCAAAGTCCAAGTCTTGACAGATGTCGTCAGCACGACAAACTGAAAACAATGAACTTAAATACTATAGACATGATTAACGAAAACAGGTGCGTGACTCAAAACGTGAAACAGGTGCGTGACGTGACAGGTGAAAACTAATGGTTGCTATGGTGACAAAACAAAACAAAAGTGCACAAAAAGTCCAAAAACAAAACCGAACATGACTAAAATAAAACATGATCACACAGACATGACACATAGCACCATTTTGAAACACCAACACAGTATCAGTGCTCATTACTAGTGTATATAGTGTACTGTATGTACTAAACATGACATTGTCTTATACAAGTTGTATTCATATATTGTTAAACAGCAGACATATGTTTTTCTTTGCTCTTTTATTCTGATTTTAATTGCAATCAACACATTTCAAATGTTTTCAATTATCAGTATCAGCTATATTGGCCCTGACTTGTACTTTGGTATCATATCGATACCAACATTTGCAGTATTGACGGCTTCCACTCTGGCTTGTGTGTGGGGATTTTGGTCCAACTATGCAGAATAACTTAAACTTATGAGTTCACCGATGGCTCACAATCTCTGCTCAGTTCATCCTAATGGTGTTTGTTGGGGCTGAGGTCAGGGCTCCTCAGTTCTTCCACACCACATTCATCCTCGCATGTCTTTGTGGAAGACCTTGCTGTGTGCACTGGGTCACAGTCATGCTAAGGGCTGCCCTTAAACTATTCTGATAAAGTCCGAGGCATAGGATTTTTTTCCAGAATGGCATCAAAACATGTCCGATTTTGCTGATTATTTCATATAAAGAAACAAATGCTATGTCCTGTATCAGCTATCCGGCGTAAACTGGATGCCAGAACCTAAATTAGAAGTGAGTGAGTACACAGAGTGCATGGCACCTCCCTGAGAACTCCGCGTGCTGTCTCCTTCTTTCCTTATTCCCTTTTATTTTCACAGCCTCCTCTCAAATGAGGCTCGAATCTGGTAAGCGGCATCCCTTTAACAGGAGCCGGTAACAGGGCCACAGAGACAGATAACGGCGAAAATACAACGTAAAGAGGAGGCAAGAGAACAGAGAGAATGTGTCTTAATGACTGGTTTTAACACCCCGTGCTCACTGAAAATGAAAAAAAAAGAACACATTGGAATGATATAGGAAGTGTAAGGGAGAGCATTGGAGGGGAAAGCAACACATAAGTGAGGAGTCAGATGGACAAATAGAGATGATTGACGCATCAAAAATGGAAATGACAGATAAAACACGACAGAAAATGCTTAAAATGGAATAAATAGCAATACATTGTTGACATTAGGGTTGTCCTAATACCAGTATTTTGCATACTTGCCAACCCTCCCGGATTTTCCGCGAGACTCCCGAAATTCAGCGCCTCTCCCGAAAACCTCCCGGCACAAATTTTCTCCCGAAAATCAGGCGGACTCAGGTCCATGCCGACCTGAGTCCGCTTTCCCACAATATAAACAGCGTACCTCCCCAATCACGTTATAACTGTAGAATGATGGAGGGCGAGTTCTTGGTTTCTTATGTGGGTTTATTGTTAGGCAGTTTCATTAACGTCCTCCCAGTGCGGTAACAACACACAACAACAGCGGTCACGTTTTCGTCTACCGTAAAGCAGTTCGTCTGCCGTAAACAACAATGTTGTGACACTCTTAAACAGGGCAATACTGCCATCTAGTGCATTTGATGAAAGCACTTTTGTGCGTGCCACACAGCAATGCATCATCAGAGAGGGTGTTCAGCATGGTTAGAAAAATAGTGACAGAGAATAGAACAAGGATGGACAATTCAACCCTTAACTCAACAATGAGTAGATGAGTGTTATGTGTGTGAATATGTGTAAATAAATGAACACTGAAATTCAAGTATTTATTTTATATATATATATATATATATATATATATATATATATATATATATATATATATATATAAATACATACATACATATATATATATATATATATATATATATATGTATGTATATATATATATATATATATATATGTATATATATAATAAAAGAAAGATATATTTATAGCTAGAATTCACTGAAAGTCAAGTATTTCATATATATATATGTGTGTATATATATATATATATATATATATATATATATATATATATATATATATACACACATATATATATATGAAATACTTGACTTGCCGCCCCCCGAAATCGGAGGTCTCAAGGTTGGCAAGTATGGTATTTTGGTACCGATACCATAATTCAATACTTTTTGATATTTTTATATCATTTTCACAAACAAATTTACAATACGATGAACATATGGCTCTTATTGCACTCAAAGAACATTTTTAGAAGATTAAAATACACAATTAAAAGGCATAAAACATATTGGTCTTTTGCAGTACAGATAAGAACGAAATTTCGTTGCATTAGCTCGTGGGAGTGCAGGATAAAAGAGCAATAAGGTCCAAATATAAATAAATAGATTACTGTACAGATAAATATATTGCACTTTTGCATATGCATCTACGTTTATGGATGTATGTTATATTGTCTTTATATTCCAGCCAGTTTATCCATTTTGGGGGGGAATTGAGGGGATTATTATGATGCATTCAAGAGTCTTACGGCCTGAGGGAAGAAGCTGTTACAGAACCTGGAGGTTCTGCAAAACTACTACTGTTTTTTGCGTTAAAATTATGTTGACTGAGCTGCCAGTTTTTGACGGTAAAATCTACGGTTGTTGTTTGTAACGGTGTATTACTGTCAATGGAAAGACGGTACATTTGTTTTTACAAATAAAAAATAACTTGTACTGTTTTTCCATGAACAATATAATGTTGTAAAAAAACAATGTACAAACTCCGTTTCTATAGGAGTTGGGAAATTGTGTTAGATGTAAAAATAAACGGAATACAATGATTTGCAAATCATTTTCAACCCATATTCAGTTGAATATGCTACAAAGACAACATATTTGATGTTCAAACTGATAAACATTTTTTTTTTTTGCAAATAATCATTAACTTTAGAATTTGATGCCAGCAACACGTGACAAAGAGTTGGGAAAGGTGGCAATAAATACTGATAAAGTTGAGGAATGCTCATCAAACACTTATTTGGAACATCCCACAGGTGTGCAGGCTAATTGGGAACAGGTGGGTGCCATGATTGGGTATAAAAACACCTTCCCAAAAAATGCTCAGTCTTTCACAAGAAAGGATGGGGCGAGGCACACCCCTTTGTCCACAACTGCGTGAGCAAATAGTCAAACAGTTTAAGAACAACGTTTCTCAAAGTGCAATTGCAAGAAATTTAGGGATTTCAACATCTACGGTCCATAATATCATCAAAAGGTTCAGAGAATCTGGAGAAATCACTGCACGTAAGCGGCATGGCCGGAAACCAACATTGAATGACCGTGACCTTCGGTCCCTCAAACGGCACTGTATCAAAAACCGACATCAATCTCTAAAGGATATCACCACATGGGCTAAGGAACACTTCAGAAAACCACTGTCACTAAATACAGTTGGTCGCTACATCTGTAAGTGCAAGTTTAGATGATGCCGCCGGCATCATCTAAAATGGACTCATGCAAAGTGGAAAAGTGTTCTGTGGTCTGACCATCTAGACTGTTATCGCCGCAAAGTTCAAAAGCCAGCATCTGTGATGGTATGGGGGTGTATTAGTGCCCAAGGCATGGGTAACTTACACATCTGTGAAGGCACCATTAATGCTGAAAGGTACTTACAGGTTTTAGTACAACATATGCTGCCATCTAAGCGCCGTCTTTTTCAGGGACGCCCCTGCTTATTTCAGCAAGACAATACCAAGCCACATTCAGCACGTGTTACAACAGAGTGGCTTCATAAAAAAAGAGTGCAGGTACTTTCCTGGTCCGCCTGCAGTCCAGACCTGTCTCCCATCGAAAATGTGTGGCGCATTATGAAGCGTAAAATACGACAGCGGAGACCCCGGACAGTTGAATGACTGAAGCTCTACATAAAACAAGAACGGGAAAGAATTCCACTTTCAAAGCTTCAACAATTAGTTTCCTCAGTTCCCAATCGTTTATTGAGTGTTGTTAAAAGAAAAGGTGATGTAACACAGTGGTGAACATGCCCTTTCCCAACTACTTTGGCACGTGTTGCAGCCATGAAATTCTAAGTTAATTATTATTTGCAAAAAAAAAAAAAAGTTTATGAGTTTGAACATCAAATATCTTGTCTTTGTAGTGCATTCAATTGAATATGGGTTGAAAAGGATGTGCAAATCATTGTATTCCATTTATATTTACATCTAACACAATTTCCCAACTCATATGGAAACGGGGTTTGTAAGTTTAACACAAAAATGTTGGCAATTAAGCTGCCAGATTTTTTCGTAACCCCCCACCCCCCAAAAAAATGGTACTGTTTTTATATTTACCATAAGATGTTGTAAAAAAACCCCACAAAAAACCCCCACTATATTTTACAGTAGAATTTTGTAAATGTAAAGTTTTTACAGTAAAATGGACAGTCTACTTAAAACAATTTGTATAATTAATAATGCAATCCAGAGGCAAATTCATACATTATTCACAGTTACAAGCGGCCCTCTGATGGCAGCCACGTGGCCCTCAATGAAAACCACTTTGACATCCTTGTATTAGGAGTTTGAGCAGAATTTGTTTCCAGGACATGTTTCGAAATGTAATGAAAAGCGATGCTGTGTAAATAGAAGCAGAAACAGCTAAAGTCAAATGGTATTGTCTTTGTTGAGCAAAAATAGCTCATTATTACGTTAATGCAAGGACTTGTGTATGTCCCAGATGAATCTCATTAGACTGTACAAGTGCACCTCGTTGTTCGATGCAAGCGTTCTAATGCGAAAGTCAAGAGGAAGCGGCGTAAGAGGGAAAGGGTGGGAGCGTCAGAGGTATAAAAACATAATTTAACATGAGGATACAAAGAGGAAACGGGTGGGGGGTGCGACAGAAGGGGGGCCTGATGAAGGGATGATGCGGGGGGTGGAGGAGGGGGGTGCGAGATCTAAGCCGCATCAGTCCTCCCTACACTCCTACCTAGGAAAAGAGGGATTTGCTCTCCCTAGGTGGGATGGAGAGATGGAGGGAGGAGAGATGAGCAGAGCAGGAGGACCGCTGAGATAGGGCGGGGGTGGGCTGATGTGGTGAGCCATGCAGGGGGATGAAGTCAAAAAGATCAGATGGGGGGGGAAAAAAGAGGAAATTTAATGAAAACCAGAGTGAATGCATGCCTCAAAAATGTTTATACTTTTAATGAGGCTGATTTATGATTTCGAATGTATTTTAGGATGAATGGAGAACTGGGGGTGGGATTAAATAAATGATCTTCTTCAGGCAAAACTGGACCATCATGCTTACATACTGTACATTACCTTTGGCATTATATTAATTTATATTATTATGTGTTGTCTACCTTGTACTTTATTTTTATTAAATGTCAAATGGAAAAAAAACAATCAAATGGTGAAACAATGACAAAACATTCACTTTAACATGATTCACCTGCTCTGTTTGATTAAGAGAAACGGAAAAACATACTAATGTTAGCTTAGGCCACCCTAGTGGCTCCCTGGATCGCTTTAAGAGATGTGTGAAAATGGAAAATGGAAAGAAAATGTTTTAATATATTTCCTGTAGGAGGACAAACATGACACAAACCTTCCTAATTGTGTCATGTCTGTGTGATCATGTTTTTGTTTTGGTCATGTTTGGTTTTGTTTTTGGACTTTTTGTGCACTTTTGTTTTGTCACCATAGCAACCATTAGTTTTCACCTGTCACGTCACGCACCTGTTTCACGTTCGGACTCACACACACCTGTCACCAATCATGTCACTGTTATTTAAGCCTACCTTTGTTCATCACTCGTTCTGCCTGCGTTGTTTCGATGTCACACCGGTTTATGTCTTGCTCTGACCAAGTAAGTTTCCCTGTCCATGCCATAGCTTCTGCTAAAGATTAGCCTCACTTGCGTTTTAGGCACGCTTGCCTTTTTTTGTTGTTGTTGTATTGTTTATGTTTGTGGTAGTGCGTGATTTATGTTAATACATCCTAGCCTACCTTCACGCTGTTGTCCGGAGCCGTCTCTTTGCATTGGAAGAGCACCCGCGCAGTGAGCTGCGACCCCCCCACGTGACAAATTGTTAGAAATCCCACAGTTTATATCAAACATGCTTCACTGATGAGAGTATTTGGCAAGCACCGTTTTGTCCTACTAATTTCAGTGATCCTTGAACTCATCGTAGTTTGTTTACATGTACAACTTTCTCCGACGCTGCCACAGAAAGATGTGTTTTATGCCACTCTTCCTTCGTCTTATTTTGTCCACCAAATGCTGTATACTGTGCGTGAATGCACAAAAGGGAGCTTTGTTGATTTTATTGATTTGCTGGAGTGCTTATCGGGCATATTTGGTCAATCCATGACTGGAAGCTAATCGATGCTAACATGCTATTTAGTCTAACTGCATGTAGATATTGCATCATCATGCCTCGTTTGTAGGTATATTTAATTTCCTTTACTTATGTCCTCTGTGTATTTAATTTATATTTGCATGTCTCATGACACATTATCTGTATGTACTACTGGCTGCATTTCTCATAGTTGTTTGTGTGCCATGTTGTTCCAGACCACAGCAAACGTTACCCATCTTGCAAAGATTGTAATAAATCCATTAGAAGAAGACAGCCTTGACGTTTTCTTTAACTTGGACACACACATTTATACCTTTGGCCATTTTAAGACAGTCATTTCCAGGAGTTATCTCACCCTCTGAGAAGCCTCCATTTTACTAATGTTTTCCAATGTTGCAAAAATGTGTAGAATAAAAATTAAAATACAACATTTCTGTCAACGAAGATTTGTGTCAGCCTTTGATAGTAGGCTAATATAGCTAATATATACACTGACATCATGTGTTGCCTTTATTATAACACTTATATAAGACTTTAAAAGTCATTTTGATAGTAGGCTAATATAGACACTTATATCATGTGTTTCCTTCATAATAACACTTATATAAGGCTTTTAATTTTTTGCGGCTCCAGACTTTTGTTGTTGTTGTATTTTTGGTCCAATATGGCTCTTTCAACATTTTGGGTTGCGACCCCTGGCTTAGGTAATAATTAATGTTGTTGTTTTATCAGGATAGTCACACTTTTGTAGTTTGATGAACCAAAATTATTCACAGTAAAATACTTGCTTGCATAATTGAAATCAACTCTAAAAATATTTTGACACAAAATCAACTTTATTGTCAGAATGTCATACGCAAATACTTATATGCTCAAAACGGTTTCATCTAAAGTACAGTCCAGGTTTATTTTGAAGTGAAATTTGACACTTACAGTATGTATTGACCTTACCACTGACCGTATAACAACCATCTTTCAGGTAACCACCAGTGGTTAAGTTAAAGGAGTAAGTGCGGTGAACATACATTGTGTGATTAATCTGCATTTATATTTTTTGTAATAATCGCACGGCTTAACTAATTTTGACAGCCTTACTTGTAACATTAAAACTGTTCAAAGTTTTAGCATGTTGAAATGTGTATTTCCATTATTTCATATAGAAAATAATCCAAAATTGAACAAATGAGAGGTCAGAAAGTCCCACATTAAAACTCATCCATATACGTTAGCTTTTAAATAGACTCTGTTTAAGACCAGTTGACCTTCCGCTTCTCTTTTCTGTCCACCTCTATGGAGAGGTTACCAGCTGGCCACGGATAATCCCTGGAAAGGTTCCAATCTGGAGGGGGAGCTCGCTGTTCAGAATCATGACCCAGTGTGGACCACTCCTCTATGACATGGATGAAGACCTCCTCCAACCCTCCGCTGGCCCCCAATGGCCTGGACTCTCACATTATCATGAATAATATAATAACTGGATGTTGCAGTTGGTCTCCCAGGAGGGGGTCCCCACATCTGTGGGTTTTGAGTTTTTCCTTGCCTGGAAGTGGGTTTCAGATCAGGGGATGTCATTGTGGTTTGCGCAGCCCTTCGAGGAACTTGTGATTAAGGGTCATATAAATAAACTTTGATTGATTGAAAACAGATTCTCTTTTGGGAAGATTAAAAAGTCATTTAACACACTTTAAAAGTAAATATTTATTTTTTTATTTTTTTAAATCCATAATGGTAACGTAGGTTATTTTGTAATATTAAGGCCTATGTGTCAAAGTCAAGGCCCTATCTATGGCCCCCAGGTTGATATTTGATTAGTATTAGAACCGGCCCGCAGGCCACAGCCGCCTGCTGCTGTTTTGCACGCACCAATACTCCATCAGTGTTGGCGCTTGGAATTTTCAAAAAGGGGTCCCAGGGACCCCCATCAAGTCATAAAAATGGGGTCCCGTAGTAAATTTTTGGGGTCCCACTTTTTTGTAAGCGTTTTGAAAACAAATGATAAATGTCTGCATTATCCTGTTATATCTCACATTCTATATTGTGTTTTGGAAAAAAGTTGTCATAAACGTTACTTGATTCATAAAAAAAATAATACAAAGGAAAACACATTTTTATGCATATGTGAAGTGAAGTGAAGTGAAGTGAAGTGAAGTGAATTATATTTATATAGCGCTTTTTCTCTAGTGACTCAAAGCGCTTTACATAGTGAAACACAATATCTAAGTTACATTTAAACCAGTGTGGGTGGCACTGGGAGCAGGTGGGTAAAGTGTCTTGCCCAAGGACACAATGGCAGTGACTAGGATGGCGGAAGCGCTGATCAAACCTGGAACCCTCAAGTTGCTGGCACGGCCGCTCCAGCAACCGAGCTATACCGCCCCAAGTAAATGTATTCAGTTATAAACATTCATTCACTTTCTTCTTTCCTTCATGGATCTAAACTTTACCGATACCGCCTGTATTTTTTTATATATTTGTATTTATTATTTTCAGGATGTGTTTGTTCTATTTTTGGCCAAAGTAAGACAAAGACAGCAATCTGAAGTTGTCTTTATTTTTTACTTTTAATGCCATGATTTTAATAGTCCGGCCCGTTGTTTGTCCTCCAAGCGGCCCCTGAGCTAAAATGACTTTGATACCCCTGATAAGCAAA